>NW_021825710.1:170000-182500 GCF_006345805.1 Octopus sinensis | reverse complement strand
TTAATGGCCTACCAATGTATACTATGAGTTTCTTTGCCCTAGGAGTCGGGAAGACACTCGGCAAGAAATGGAAGCAAATTTGAAAGAAGAAAAAAAAAGTAATAATAATAATAATAATGATGATGATGATGATAATAATAATAAAAGAATACAAGGGCCGCCACGATAAAGCGTGTATGTATCTTCATTCGTTCTGAGAACTGGTATGAGCATGTACCAAGTAAAGTTATGCAGGAGGATGGAAAAGTAACGACACTTTGGGACTATGAGTTTCAGACGGATCGTGTAATCGAATAGCGTCGGCCGGATATTGTTATATTGAATAAGAGAGATAAATACTGTCAGATTATTGATGTAGCCATACCAAATGACATGAATGTTGTGAGTAAAAAGATTGAAAAAAATTACCAAGTACTCCGAATTGAAAGACTGTATCGAATGCGAGAGGGTAATGTAAAAGTGATATCAGTGGTGATCAGAGCGTTGGGTTCAATCCCATTGAAATTTCAAAACTTCTTAAGGCAACTGGAAATCCCATGCAAGATTGATGTCTTGCAAAGAGCTGCCTTATTGGGCAGAACGCACATCTTAAGATCTGAGATCCATGTAGCGGGGTTAGATATGCTCTCGAAGGACATTTCTGTGTTAGACGGAAAAGAGAAAGGAGAGCTTAAAAGCGAACAAAAATACCGGGCACTGAATAGGAAGTATGATATTGAAAGAAAGGGCCTGAAAGTGGTAAAGAAGGAACTGAAACAGCGCCTCATTGCAAAGAAAGCAAAGATGGTAAGATACGACCAAAGAATGAAGGGATACCAGAAGAACAGGTTATTCAGAGTTAATCAGAAGAGATTCTACAAAGAAATAAATGGAGAGTTTACAGATGGAAAGTTGATACCAAATAACATTGAAAAAAAAAATACATTTCTAAATCTCTCAGAGAGATTTATGCAGTACAGCGCGATAAAGTGATAGTATGTTGTCAACTTAATGTGACAGTCCCACGAAAGGGAAGAATGCTACTGTTATTTAGCCCTAGGAAACACCGTTTCCTGTTAAACTTGACACATTTTAAGCATCTTCACCCAGCAAAGCCAGCATTCAGAGACTAGTTTCAGAGTCATTGCTCATCATCAGTCTGGAGAAGCATGGCCTGCTATCGTTATTCTTTACTATGAGCATATAGCTCTTACAAAGAAGGGACGAACAAAGACAGACAACACAATACAGTGGGGGTACATAAAACAAAAATCGAATGGATATGAATATAGTGATATAATGAGAAAAATGAAATGTCTTATTTGCGCCCCATACGCAAGCAGTGTCATTTAACTGTTTATGCAATTCATGTTCGAGTACAGTTTATGGCACTTTTTTTTAAACATAGTTCAATTTTGCAAATTTTACTTACTCTTTTCATCGACAAAGTATTGCACAATGTCTTCGAATGCCACAACTTGTGGCAACTCATCACATCTAAACCACAACGCGGTAAATCAATCCGCTCACCGAACAATTCTTTCAATTTATCCGCTCTATTACTTTCCAGCAAAAACCACTCTGTTGTCCTCTGTATATTCACTTCCCGTTATTTTCACTCTTATAACATTTTTCAACTTCGTAAAACCTTTTCTCTATCTCTATACTCTTCTTGTATTTCACCATCCTCCTCAAATTTCTTCTTTTCGCCTCCTCTTTCCACTTTCCATCTTCCCGATGTTCCTGGTACTTGCGTGTCCATCTTACTCCCGCTCCTCGTTGTTGCTTCTTTTCCTTTCTGCATACTTTCTTTTTCGTTTGTTCTCTCTTCTGCAATTTTCTATTTTGCTTCTGCATCTTCTATCTGCATGTCCTCCAAATTGCATTTTCTCTTTTTCTGTGGGCTTTTTGGAGGCGATAATGCATTTTCCTCCCTCTTTTTCTTTCTCTTTCCGACTGGGTGTTTCACTTCTGCTACTTCCGATGCTTCCTTTACCTGGCCTTGCGCCACCACACCTTGCTCCACCTCCTGCTGCTGCTGTGCCTGTTCTACCTCCTGTTCCACTTCTTGTTTCATGTGACCCCGTACTCCACAGTGGTAGCAGATGGGAGGTCTTCCCTTCACTAACACTCGTAGTTTGACGTCCCCTGGTAACACAATCTCATCCACAATTTTATGCAGATCCGGGACTCTGATTTGGACCGTCACCTCAAGGCCGTATCCAAACCAGTTCACTTCCGTTGTCCTCGTGACCCTCAGGACATTGGTTTCCTCCTCGGCGTTGAAGAGGATGGCTGCCACCAGCACATTTCATCAATTTCTGGGGGCACTCTGCCAATCCTAATTCTGACCGCACGTTTGTCACAATAGTTCGGCAGCAGTGCTCACTCATCCGACCTTAGAGGCACAGTGGAGCATTTTACTGAGTACCTCCACTGTGCTGTACCTCTTGCCTCTGGTGTAGTACGTGGTAAGGTGCTTCACCTCCTTGAGGCACTCCTCCATTTCTTCAGTGCTTGCTAATTCAATCTTTTTGCTGCTGCTCGACAGTGTTCTATAAACAGCTGTTTTTTTTTTGGCTGTTTCTTCCAATATTTCTTTTGGAGGGGTCAGTCTCAGGCTGTTTCCTTCTTTAGCAATTAGCTCGTTAGCCCTAGGAAACACCGTTTCCTGTTCGACTTGACACATTTCCTGTGGCTTTATGTTTTCAAATTGGAGATAAGCACCTCCACCCAGCAAAGTTAGTACCCAGAGACTAGTTTCAGAGTCATTGCTCATCATCAGTCTGGAGTAGCATGGCCTGCTAGCTGTCGATGCCTATCCGCCTTTGAAAATATACATATTTCAAGTAAAGTACATTCACTGATTTTTGAAAATAGAAATAATACATTTCTAAATCTCTCAGAGATTAAGTTGTCTCCACTTAATGTAACATAAGTCCAACAGGAAACGGTGTTTCCTAGGGCTAAATAACAGAAGGATTCTTCCCTTTCATGGGACTGTCGCATTAAGTTGACAACATACTATCATTTTGAGGTGTATTTGTTCTAAAAATTCGCTCTCTGTATCCATACACATTATCATTGAAGTACTAGAATATGTAACAAATCGCAAGGAAGAAGTAGAGTTGAACTAGGATTCCTTGAGAAAGACCAGAATCCAATAATTACAGATAATTACCAGACAATACTGGTGCATTTTCTTAAATTTTAAAGACAGAATGGTTGCACGAAGAAAAATAAGATATTATTTCAATATTTAGTTTATACTCTTTTTCATAATCTAGCTGTCGGGTAAGCGACCAATCAAAATGAAATTTCAGTGTAAAAGATACGTATAAACAGTATCATATTTTTGGACACAAACATACACATATGCATGCATCACTGTATAATACAGAAAAATACACACACATGCCAATACACGCACGCGCGTGCGCACACACGTGCGCACACACGCACATACACACACACAAATGTATATATACACCCCATATTATTTGCTTTTCCTCGGTTTGGATGGAAGATCATTCTTCTAATTACAATCACGCACATTATATTTATACACTGACCCAACCGTTACGATTTTATTTTATTTTAGAAAATCAATCAATCACAATCTGATCTCACCAGCCCCAATTTCCAGAGATGGTCGGTTTACCAAACATATTCTATTTTCTGACAACTTGATACCGAATTCCCATGACAAGACAAATGCTAAGCATCAAATGTCAGCTCATCACAGCAGAATTTATTTATGTATTTATTTATGTATCACGTGGACATGAGATAAATTTATCGCGATTTGGGATTTCATTGTTTTCCAAATTTTGGCACTAGTTTCAACAGTAGTATGAAGAATGCACTTTGGGAACACTATTCTGTAATTACATCCGTCTTTCTCGCGTAGCATTCACGGCAATGGAAGGTAGAAAGTGAATTATTACAATATAACCTTACTGTTGTGTCTGTGTTATAAACCGCTTCATCTTGCACCCACTCAAGGCAGATATGTGCTAAACTAAAGTCTCAATTACAAATCCTAATGTCTCATTCTGATGTCTCATTCTATGCTTTGTCTCTCATATACATCAAACAAAGGGTTAAGCATACTCAGACACAGACACACACACATATACGCGCGCACGCACACACACACACACACACACACTGGTACACTCATAAGAGTGTACTAGAGACTCGTAGATCGACAGTGTTCTGTTATCAACGCTGTCCAATCCAGCTGTATTGAAACATATTAATATAGTTCACTACTGGAACCATTGATCTGTTTGTCTATATTCGAGTCATGATAAAATAAAATAAACATTCGATTTACCTCTTACAACCCAAGATACGCGGTTGTCTAACCTGCCAGAAATAGTTGTGAATCCTCCCCCAATCTTAGAAGGCATCGAATGATCGGTTCTCGATATATGTATGCATATACATGCGGGTATATATGTATATTTGCATATGCATATATACAAAGGCACACATACACAGTTGTATTGTGAAAACAAAACTGGCGAGTCAGTTTGTAAAGGATTTATTTATGTCATCTTACATTTCACAGTGAAGGTTATGCTCGAATTATACAATCCAGGTTAGGTTATTTTTCTATGTTATCCTTTCGTCAGAGATTCATACTGAATGTGTGATACTAGTTAGCTTTACTTCGTATAAGAAAAGAACAGAAGACCCCAGAAGCATATTATGCATGTATGTGTGTGTGTATTTGTTATATTCTTGTTGCTTGTATCTGTGTACCATGTTCTACGTTTTTTGTCTTTGTTGTCATACACATTTCTTTTTTCTTTCTTTTACTTGTTTCAGTCATTTGACTGCGGCCATGCTGGAGCACCGCCTTTAGTCGAACAAATCGACCCCAGGACTTATTCTTTGTAAGCCTTGTACTTATTCTATCGGTTTCTTTTGCCGAACCGCTAAGTTCCAGGGACGTGAACACATCAAAATGGGTTGTCAAGCGATGGTGGGGAGACAAAAACACACACACACACATACATACATACACACACACACACACATACACACACACACACACACACACACACACACATATATATATACATACATACATACGACAGGCTTCTTTCAGTTTCCGTCTACCAAATCCACTCACAAGGCTTTGGTCGGCCTTAGGCTATAGCAGAAGACACTTGCCCAAGGTTCCACGCAGTGGGACTAAACCCGGAGTCATGTAGTTGGTAAGCAAGCTACTTACCACATTGTCACTCCTGCGCCTTTCTTACAAAATATCTAATGCTATTAGCTTAGAATTTTTGGGGGGCAACCAGATCGAACTGTTTAAAGTGTAACTTCTCAAAACAGTAAGGACACCTAGTAACTTGACTGAAGAAAGAAGGCCACGAATGACCATCCTTTTTCCTCCCTGCCCTTTTAATTGCTGTTTCTCCTGTCCGCCTTTGTATCGTCTACCTGTCTTGGCCCTCTCTTTCTTTAACTTCCACTCTTCCTCCTCATTTATCTCCTCTATACCTTTCCCTTTGTCCTTTGATTTTTTTTCTAATCATTCAATCCCGCTGTCCCCTACCCCTCTCTCCTCCTTCCACGTGACAGGTGTCCGGCCAGCCATGATCTTTCTTGCTTGGCCTGAGTGCCAACCGCCAACACCTCTTATGTCCATCTCTTATGTTCCTGCTTTTAGGCTTTCACTTCATACACGCCAACTCAATTTGATTCGTTCTCAGTCAAAAGACACCTGTTGTTATATTCTTGTTGTTTGTATTTGTAATTGTATACTATGTTCTCCATTTTTTGTCTTTGTTACCGTACACTAGCTAGCTTTCTTACCAAAAATCTAATGCTCTTAGCTTTGTCTTTTTTGGGGGCAGCCCCGAAACAGTAAGGACATCTGGTAACTTGACTGAAGAAAGAAGGCCATGAATGACCTGTCCCCCCAGTCCTAATTGTGGTTTCTCTTGTCCGCCTTTGTATCGTCTATCTGTTCGAATGTCTTGTCCTCTATTGCGTTTTTCTTCTATTTTATACACACACACACACACACATCGTTTTTTTTCTTAGAAAAGCATAAATCCGGAGAAGCACACTCTAAGAAGTAGGGCACTCTATATTAATTACTGGTGAAAGCTGGTTAATAGGGTTACCCTGGGTTTATCACCATAAAGGGTACCTTTATGGCGTATCTTCAGACCCAGCGACAGTTCTCAAAGCAGCAGTAACAGACCAAACTATATCGGCCGCAGCACCAACAGCAGCAGAAGCAGCAGCAACAGCAGCAGCGCCCCTTGCAGAGGCACCAGCATAGACGTGAATAATGGTAGCTCTGACAACGAGAACGGCACACCACCACCAGGGAAGATAATAATAGCAATAATAACATGTATTGTAACACTTTCGGCTACAATGGTTACATCGACAGCGCCCCTTCCACATCCTGTAATATTTTCGGCTGTAGTGGTAACATCGACGGCGCCCCTCGACATCCGGCAATAACATTACCAATGCCACCCCAATCCCCACCTTCACCAGCACCAACGGCCCCAACGGCCCCAGCAACATCATCGTCGACGATAGCACCAGCAACAACAACAGTAGCAGTAGCAGCAGATTCGCCGATCCCAGCAATATCATCATCGTCAGCACCAGTTGCAACAATGGCAGCAGCAACATCAGCGCCAGCAGCAACAGCAGCAGCAGCAGCAGCAGCAATAACTACAACGGCAGCAACATCAACATCGGCAGGCTTAATAACAGCAACACGTGCACCACCGGCAACACACGCGAAGGCAGTGACATACCGACGCAACCACCAGCTCCAGCACCACCAGAATCCAGCACCATCAACAGCAGCAACAACAACAACAACAACGGCACCGACGGCAGCAACATCATCGACAATTACAACCGCAAGAACAGCAACAACGGCAACAGCAATAACAGCACCGACGACAGCAGCTCCACGCATACAAAGAAATATATTGGATGCGCGGGAACTTAGATCCAACAATAGATCCTCCTTCAGGGTCCCGAAAAGGAGATATGTAACATCGCTGGTCAACCATATGTAGCAACTGAAGGAAGATGGAATTCCATACTCGATATCATGGAAAATCCTCCACCGTCCAGGTCCGTACATAAATGGACTGAAACGCTGAAAGTTATGCGTAGCTGAACGCATGGAAATCCTGAAAAACTCGCACGTACCAGGGACCATATTGAACTCCAGATCGGAGAATTTCGGGCCGTGCTTGCATTTCAGGAGATTCCTGTTAGCGTTTTGGGAACCGCATAATACGATAATAGCGGTATTAACGATAATTACACCACAGCTGGAAATTGATTGCTGATGAGAGTAGGGGATAACTCCCTACCTTTTACCCTCATAGGTGGCGTGACTGAAGGAGGAAGATACAGCCAGAAACCGATGACCAGCACCAAAGGGAGATAATCCTCATTGTTTATATCTGTATCGTTACTCTCTGCGTATTTTAAAGAGACCA
Source organism: Octopus sinensis (assembly GCF_006345805.1). Classification (NCBI taxonomy): domain Eukaryota; kingdom Metazoa; phylum Mollusca; class Cephalopoda; order Octopoda; family Octopodidae; genus Octopus; species Octopus sinensis. Next base: position 175,016 of record NW_021825710.1, on the reverse strand, counting down.
TAGCCCATCGGGACTTAGGATCTGAAGATACGCCATAAGGGTACCCTTTATGACGAGAAACCCAGGGTAACCCTATAAACCAGCCTTCACCAGTAATTAATGTGTGTGTGTGTGTGTGTGTGTGTAAATTGTGGACAGACATTTTTATCAATCTAAGTAAAGAGTTTCGATTCAAGACAAAATACGAAACGGTGGACAATGAAATTATCGAGGCAATATCGAAAATAGCTGCGGGAAACAGCTGAGAAAATGAAAGAGATGTGGATTAAAGGTATTACAAAAGAAGAAAATAAATCATGACATTTGTGGCAAAAAAACCATACTAGACCGTTAAATAAACCCCCAAAATTATTTTCACATGCTGAAAATATAAGTAATATACATAGGAACAAGAGAAACGGTGTTCTCGAAGGACATTTCTGTGTTAGACGGAAAAGAGAAAGGAGAGCTTAAAAGCGAACAAAAATACCGGGCACTGAATAGGAAGTATGATATTGAAAGAAAGGGCCTGAAAGTGGTAAAGAAGGAACTGAAACAGCGCCTCATTGCAAAGAAAGCAAAGATGGTAAGATACGACCAAAGAATGAAGGGATACCAGAAGAACAGGTTATTCAGAGTTAATCAGAAGAGATTTCTAACCAAACACCACAACCAAAATTCAAAGCTCACCAGAGAAAAGATGTTAATAATAGAAGAAATATTAGGCGAAAAAGAATCTATTTTTTAGGGTCAGGATAGCAAACACATAAAAGGCCCAAGAAGAAACAACTGTGAAACAACTGATAAGATAGACCCTAAAATTATTAATCCGTCAAAAAGAAATATAGACAGTGACGAACTTCGATTATTGATGAAAGGACAAAAATTCACACCTACACCTACTGTCAGTCATCAAGAATTGGAGGAAGATATCTAAAACTTTTGTCGGAAACTACGACTTACGGAGTCTTCTACTGATAAAAATAATGAGAATGATGAAACTTTGGCGAGAAATAAATCAAAATTTAACCCGTCAAAAGGACGAAACACACATCATTGATATTCTCTCCAGATTTCCACTGAGGCATAACATCAACGTCAGACCAAACATTTCAAAACTAGAAAAGTCTGCCCTTATACGTCTTAAAAATGACAACACAATTGTCATCAAACAAACAGATAAAGGAGGTGCCATTGTTATAATAGATACGGAATATAACCGGGACCTAGCTGAAGATCATTTGAAGGATACAACGTTCTACTATGTAATGCCCTCGAATATTGATCAGCGTATCATGAAGAAACCCAATTACTTAGTTTCAAAACGTTATTACTCTCTCACTTCTAATGAAATGGACTATATTATAAATTTTGAGTCGAAATCCAGCAACTTCTATGGCTTACCTGAAATACACGAGTCAAAAGAAATACAAAACGCTATAAAGGAACAAGGTAGTGAATACATAAAACTAATACAACCAAAAGACTTTAAACTAAGGTACATCGTAGCTGGTTCAGCCTGTTCTACACATCGCCTGGGCAACCTCATTGACATTATCCTAAAACCACTATGTAGTCACATACCCAGTTTCATCTGCCCAAAACTACAGAATCCAATTCACTGTTAGATTTGATGTAACAAACTTATATACGAATATTCCACATGATTTGGGAATTACTGCCATAAAATATTGGGTCGAGAAATATAAAGAAGAGATCCTTAGCAGATTTACTGTAATCTTCATACTAAACGCGGTTAGACTCATCCTCGAAAACAACACATTCCTTTTCAACGGAAAAAAACTACCTCCAAATTCGAGGCACAGCTATGGGGACGCGATTTGCACCAGTTTTCGCGAACTCAGTATTGGGAACAAAACCTATATCAAAAAATTGAAGAGAACTACTGCATGGCCTTTAGAAGACATACAGAGGACACATGGAAAAGATACCTTGAGGATTGTTTCCCAATTTGGACCAAATCCCTAGAAAATCTGAAAGAATTCAGTATCCTCCTCAGCAATCTACAGCCTAGTCTCAAATTCACAGGACAAATGAGCAACTCTCAATTACCATTTATTGACATAATGGTAATTAAAAACAACACCACAATCACAACTGATATTTATCACAAAAACGCAGATACACACCAGTACCTAAATTTCAAATCATGCCACCCAACACACACAAAACGCAACATCCCGTACTGTCAAGCCAGGAAAATTTGTACTATAGTAGATGATACTAGGAACCTACCACTTATAGAACTCAAAAGATTTCTGCTCACCCTTTCCTACTTGTAGAAAATAACACACAACGAGCAAAAGAGATACCTATGGAACAACTTAGGGCTACACGAGAAAGACGAACTCATCAACAGAACACAATACTATTTCTAGTAACACACAATCCGCATCATCAAGACATTTTTAACATCATCAAAACAATCATGAAACAAAGTGAAAAATAAAAAATTACAATAACTAATCACACAACTAAGTAAAAGGCAGCCACATAACCTAAAGAAACTATTAATAAAGGCAAAGTTCAATATGAACAAACAGGATAAAGCATTCATAGTACCCAAGTGTAATGATAACAGATGTGGAACGTGTCAATACTGGTAGATCCATTAAGACAAAAAATGGACAGATTTTCGCAAATACAGATATGGACTGCAAAAGCAGAAATTTGATCTACTGCATTAAATACCTGAATTGCAAGGAATTATATATCAGCGAAACTGGGAATGTACTGTCGGAGCGCTCACGAATCCTTAAGCAACGAATCCCGGCCATTAATGTTCGCCAAATTCCATTGAGCGAACATATAGAAACATGTGGTCAGAAAATGTCTCTAATTTTTCCTTTCCACAAACTACATGACACAAGTGAGGCTGGAAGAAAGATAAAAGAAAAACGGTTTATTAAAATGTTCAAACCTGTTCTGAACGGAACTATAATATAACAACCAATTAATGATGTGGATTAAAAAATATCTTTAACATAAGAATATAAACAAATTACAGAAGATTCCTACCAATTGAAATAAAAACGATCGAAACCAACTAAGCTTGCTCACTCATAAAACCATTACGTATAAATCACAAGCTAATGGGTTAAAATAAAGGCGGGATCAATGCCAGTAATATCGGTACGTCTAGCAAACCGTGACGTTTAAGCCACATGCAGATTGGTCAAAACCGTATTCCAAAAATTCGGCTTTCTAAGAGGTACAAAAAGAAAGAAGTCAGCCATTTGACTACAGTTGTCAAGAACTCAACTGTCAGTTAAATACATTTTGAAATCTGATGATTACTACGAACGTATGAAAGCGCTAATTGAACTTTATGAACATTACAAAATATTTTTTAATGTTTAACACACTTCAACATTGTAAAAAAATTTATATTGCTATAAAATACCATAATAAAAAACGTGAAAACCAGACCATGTTTTAACTTTGTTCAACTGATATATTATTCTATACACATTTACACAAATTCAGAAATATATATATATATAAAAGCTCCGTTCAGTTTTTATTAAGCGAGAATAAGAATAAGATAACTTTGTACTCTTGCTTTTCCATGGAAAACTGAGGTTCAGCAAAATTATCAATGTCTTAGATCCTTAAAGGAACTCATTTACTAGAAACAGCTAGAACTCTATTCTTTCTTCGAGTTTAATCCTCCAACCCTTGCAGCAGTTGTTAAGCTTGCTGATGATAATGATGATATTGACGATATCATTGTTGACTCAGCGTCCTTTCAACCACCTCAACCAGTGGAGTTTCACAGCCCTACTAAATCAAAACGACAAATTAACTCCACCTGTAACCCCACCTATTCAACCAATCTTATGTGACGTTCATTGAAAGTTTTGTAATTTTACTTCTGCTTATCATGTACAGCAAACAGGTTATACATACATACATACATACATACATACATACATACATACATACATACATACATACATACATACATACATACATACATACATGATACATACATATGCACAGATACATACATACGTTCGTGCATGCGTGCATGCATTCATGCATGCATACATATATTTTTATTTTATTTATTTTATTTTATTTAACTAGTTTCAGCGCACGAGCTGTGGCCATGCTGGGGCACCGCCATTTGGTGTTGCTACATGATTTTACTTCACGAATGCTTTTTAGCAATTGCTATTTGGTGCATGTGAGAGTTCGATGTAGCTGCCCTCATCTGCAGCTCCTGCCGTGAAGTTGGTTCATCTGGGACACCTGACAGGAAGAGATCCAGTTTTATATTAAAGACATCTGCATCCACCCCATGCAGGTCTCTCAGGTTCTTCGGGAGGATATTGAAGAGCTGTGGGCCTCTGAAGCCCAGGCTATCACAGTATCTTGTACTACATCTTGATGGCAAATTTGGAGTCCTTGGCACTATGCAGTGGCGCCCAGTTCTAGCATTTGTGTAACTCTCGATACCAAAGTTTGGGACAAGTCCTTCTAGGATCTTCGCCTACGCTCTAAGGAATAGAGTCTTAATCTCTTGAGTCTCTCCCAGTAGCTTATATGCTGCACAGAGGCTATCTTCTTCGTGTAGCTTCGTTGGATCGCCTCAAGTTCTGTGATTAACTTGACACTGGATGGTGACCATAGATGAGAGCAATAGTCAAAGTGGCTTAGGACAAGTGTCCTCCAGAGGACCATCATGGTTTCTTGGTCTCTTGTTCTAAAGGTTCTAAGAATCCATCCGGTCAGCCGCCTACATTTCATTGCCAATCTAGCAACATGCACATGAAAGGTTGCATCATCACTCATGTCAATACCTAGGTCTCGCACTGATTGTGCCTCTGGGATTGCAATCTCTCCAGGTCCAGTGTATTTATTGGGTACTGCATTTAGTTTTGCATGCTGATAGTATAAAGCTTGAAACTTTTCAGCATTGAACTGCATGCTATTCTTTTCAGCCCACTTGTATATTTTGTCCAGTTCACATTGCAGGTGCATAGTGTCTTCAGGGTTCTGTATTGCCTGTGA
>NW_021825710.1:110000-165000 GCF_006345805.1 Octopus sinensis | reverse complement strand
TGTTTAGCTTTGAGATGTTGGTCGAGTGCTAACCTCGCCGCTAACACTTTCGATGCACTGCCTGACCTCATTGCCTCCTCTATTGCCTTAACTAGTTCTTTTTCTACTTTGTTTCTTGCACTAGCTAGTTCTTTGCTAAACCTAATTGACTCAAATTTGATGGCTCTTTTCAGGGCGTACCACCATTTGTTGTTGATAATGGATCCGGTTAACGCCCTCATTACTAATTGTTTAATCTGATTCCTGTAGGCTTCACAGTCCAATAGTGACTTGTTTAGCTTCCAGTAACCGGTACCTCGTCTACACATGCTATCTATGTCGAGCGTACAGGTCACTAATTTGTGCTCGCTGTAGCTGACGATATGGTGTTGTGGACAGCTAAGTATTTTCTTATCTTTCTTTCTAGTTATGATTCTATCAATGTATGATCTGGACGACCCGTCGTTTCTTGCCCAGGTCCACGCTGGAGTGTCTGGGTGGTCCAGTCTGAATCTATCTGCCAATTCGAAACGACTTGGGTGAGGTAATCCCCTCCTATTCTTTCTCGAGCCAACATAATCTACGCTTGCATCGCAAATTATGTTGAAGTCACCTAGCAATACTAACGTGTTCGACGTGCCAAGAAAATTCTCTAGGCTTTTGAAATACTCTTTCTGTCCGGCTTTTCCTTCGCAGGGAGCATAGACAGCGACCAGCCTGAACACTTTACCACTACTGCGCGTCACATCAAAAACGACCAACCTGCCTTCCGGATCTATAAAGACAGTTCTAATCTCTAAATCCAGGTCTTTCCTGACTAGCACTGCCACTCCTCCGCCCCCTCCAGGTCGACAGGGAGAAACGTATTTCTCGTAGCCGTTTAGAAGGAGCGTAAAGGCCTGCAGCTCACTCAGTCTGGATTCGGTAATTACCACTACATCCAAACGATCGTTAAGGTCGTTAAGGAGGTAGCCTTGCTTCCAATACGACCCCAGGCCGTGAATATTTATACAACCGAGTTTAAACGAGAATGTGAAAAATTAGTCGAAAGTTTAAAACTTACTGTTTTAACGGAAGAGAGGGTGTAGTTTCACCCTCCTCTTTTCTGTCTGTGAGTGTTGTGTTTTGCGAGGTCAGTTTTTTTGCGAATTGCCTGTACAGATGGCTCGAAAAGTTCATCTGTAACGGGCCGACGTCCTCCGCAAAAGATTTTTTATTTCAAAATAATCAGCGTTATCTATTGTATAAAATTCGACATTTTCAGAAATAGTACTATTTATATCTGTTACGATATATTTTTTCGCCGATTTCATTAAAATAATTTTTTCTCTTAATGGGTTATTGTTTTTATTTATCGCCGTGAGGGTATTTCTTTTTTTTTGTTAGGCGATTGTGGAGGGGTGTGTGTGTGTGTTTGTGGGTGTGTGTGTGCTTGTAGAATCGTGGGTGTTTGTAGGTGTGTGTGTGTGCTTGTGGTAGGTGTGTGTGTGTTTGTGTGTGCTTTTTCCAGTGTGTGTTTTTTTGGCTACGTGTGTGTTTGCGACTGTATTTGTGGGTGTGGGTGTGCTTGTCTGTCTCGGAGCATAGTCCTGTGTATCCGAAGAGGGTGGATTTTTCCGTTTCCGCCTTCTTTTTGAAGGTTCTATGGTGACCCACTCCTGGATGTTGTTGTTGTTGTTTTCATCGTTGTTGTTGTTGTTGTCGTTGTTGTTGTTGTTTTCTCCCGTTGTCGGCTGAACTTCGGCAATTGGGGTGCGTGACGTGGCTGCTATTTCTAGCGGTGTAGTGTTTGTTTTCGGCGTCGTGCTTGCCTCTGCAGTATTTTCTTTGGCTGTCTTCTTGCAGCTCGACCTTATGTGGCCTTTCTCGCCACATTTATAACACCTAGGTTTTCTTCCCTCGACTATTACCATCAAGCTGGTATTATCTCCAATGGTGAGGGAGCTTGGCAATTTTTCCAAGTCCGAGGGTTTTGCTTGGATCACAAGCTCTAAGTCTTGTCCATACCAGTTCATGGGGCGATATCTCTTAGACTGAAGAATGGCAATTTCTTCCTCTTTGCCTAAGAGAATCGCTGCTATGATAAAGTCCACATCTATTTCGGGAGGAATGTCTGTGACCGTTATTCTGGAAGTTCTCATTCCTAAATAAAAAGGTAGGAGAACTACATCTTCCGACTTCAACGTTCTTGTTGAATGTTCCCTAGCTTTTTCTTCGCTAGGGAAACGCACCTCTACCGTGCCGAAGCGACTACCCCTCGTTATATAAGTAGTTTGTTGCCATATCGGCCTCAAACATTTTTCTATGGCTTCTCTCTGCACGAAGTCAATTTTCTTATTTTTCACATTATATGTCTTGTATATGACAGTTTTTCTCTCCGTCGCGTAAATTAATTCATTGGGAGGGAACAACTTCACATTATCACCTTCTTTTTTTAATAAACTTTGGTACTTCTTTAATCCTTCTTTGTTAATAACGATGTTTTCACAGGGGCGAGTTGCTGCACTCGCAAAATTTATTTTTGACTTTTCCTGTTGTGTAGTAGCTTCGTCAGACATATTGTCGTCTGCTTTTGTAACGAGCGCGTGAGACGTCTCTTTACTTTTACCTTCCTCCTCCCACATTTTCGCCTTCATGCCTTCAAACAAATTTTCAACGTTTTCCTCCGACTCGGAGGAGATTGGTGGCAAATTCATGTTTTTCGTCGCTTCCCCCTTGAAACAAGGGGGAAAGAACAGCAAAACTCTGCTGCAACAGCAGAAAAGAAGTGGCCTCGACGACCAAAACAGCAAATTTTCAAACTTTTCAGCCCAAAAACAATCTTTCACTGCGGAGCAAAGAATAACACGACCGATCATTAGAGAGAGAGAGAGAGAGAGAGAGAGAGAGAGAGAGAGAGAGAGAGAGAGAGAGAGAGAGAGAGAGAGAGAGATGGAGAGAGAGAGGGAGAGAGAGAGTGGACACTTGACGTGCTGTTGAGGCAGAAAGACCTGTCACGACTGTCATCTTATCTCCACTTACCCTTTTCTCACTTATCCTTTCTTTAAAGGCTTACCAATTTTGGAGAATTCTTGGTTCTTGAGATTATCTTCCCTTCTCAAGTGGACCTGGTCTTAATTGTAGGTGTGGAGATAATTTTAAGTCACGAAATTATGTTGTATGATATTTGATATCTTTTACTTGTCTCAGTCATACTGCCATACTGTCTCAGTCATGCTGCCATACTGCGGCACCACCTTGAAGTATTGATTTTAGCCGAATGAATCGACCCCAGTACTTAATTTTGTTAACCCTGGTACTTATTCTATCGGTTTCTTTTGCCGAGCCGCTAATTACGGGTACGTAAACACACCAACACCGGTGGTAAGGGGACAGACACATACACATACCCACACACAACAGGCTTTTTTCAATTTCCGTCTACCAAAGCCACTCACAAGTCTTTGGTTGGTCCGAGGCTATAGTAGAAGACGCAATGGGATTGGACCCGGAACCATGTGGTTGGAAAGCAAGCTTCTTTGCCACAGCCTCTCTCGCGCCTGTGCATTTATTTATGATGTTCACATACATCTTACTGGTCACTTTCTCTAAATATGTATATATCTATATTTATATGTATATGAATATCTATGTGTACACATACACGCAAATGCATCTATACAGAGACACATATATCCTTATGGATTCGAAAACTGAGTTGCCGATTTTCAAAAGGTATCAAAAGATTCAGTAATCTTTCGGTTACTAAATAAAGTATGATTTCAGCACAACAACTCTTTTTTACTTCTAAAATAACCACGAAAATCGAGGTCGGGTCGCTAAATTTTGAGTTGATTTTCGGGCAATATTTTGATTTGTTTCTCATGTTTCACTTTCGTCCGATGTTTTACGCATGCGTAGAATTCTACTGAAATACCAGTAATTTTTACATACATTTCTTCAGTCCAAAAGATGATAAACTTAACCAATACTTCCAAAATTAGACTTCACTCATGATTGTTAAACCACCAACAACTATGTAGGGGTGACAGTGGTAATTATCTCTCTCTTTCAATTTCTCATTATAATGTATGGAGACACTATGTTGTTAGCAACATGCTACAACTAACTTCATCGATATATTACTAAACCTGGATTTCATTTAATTTTTTCCACACTTTGCTATCAATTATATAGATAATTCCAAACATGGTCTGTAAAGATAACTTATTTTAATACAATATTTATGTGTACACACGCACACACGCACACACACACACACACACACACACACACACACACACACACACACACACAACACACACACACACACACACACACACACACCACACACACACACACACACACACACACACACACACACACACACACTCACACTGTACGAATTATGTTATTTCTTGCTGCGTCCACGCTCAAATCCAATTGAAATGTCCTTTCTCTATTCTGTAACTCGTGTTTGTGATGAGCGTATTTAAAACCTGATCTCCAATATAAACTTGAAAGGATGTTCTCCCAGAAATCCTGTCCTTTACCTGTTGTTTCTAACATGTCCGAAGTGACATCTGCGTATCCACATTATTTTATTTCCTAAATTTCTTTCGATTCCTATGTTTTCGACAGAGGAGATTAGGATTTCGCCCCAAAAAACAAGTTCTCAAATATTCAATTTTCTCCCTCCCCATCCCAATTTTTTTCATTGTTTTACCTTTTCTGAAATTTTTTCTTGGTAATATACGAAGAAAAAAAAAACAAAGCGTGCGAATCTTCAAGAATTTTCTTCTTTCTTTTTTATTAAAGAAACAACTAAAATCTCACTCCTAAACGTCCACTCATCACCTCACTACTTTCAAAAAGCTACAAACTCCCAATGTTTCACTTTTAGCTTTTTGGAAAACGGGGAAGTTTCTTCAGAAATAATGTCGTTCACCTATTGCTTCTAGCATATCCGATTTTCTGGTGAAATTTATGTATACACACGCATATGTACATATACACACAGTCCCAAAACCCCCTTTTTTATTCTGTTGGCTTCAATATTGATTCAAACTGATACAAAATATGCTTGCAGAAAACCATAATACTTTTGAACATGGCATTTTCATTGGGGAAACTGTCTATGTGTGTGGTTCACAGTTATCAACAAATATTATGGGATGGGTAAGAACTATTTCAGCTTCTACATTATCCGATTTGTAGCCATGAAAATGAGTTGCTAATATTGCTGTGTCAGATATCAAAAGATTGAGCAATCTTTCGGCTACCAGGGTAAAGTAAGTTTTTTGTACAGCAACCCTATTTTATTACAAAAATTAACACCAAAGGAGGCTCAGTCACACAATTTTTAGGTAATTTTGAGGGTACTGTTAGGATTTCATTCTAATTTAAGCTGCTATTCTACATGTTTTTGGCGTCAAAAAATTCAGCATTGTTCATCAGAAAATGACCGAAAAACATGTTTATAAAGAAGAATTATTCGCTTCATATTCCCCGTGTGTCGATTCTGCTCATAATAAATGAACAAATAATACAATGTGGATGTACGTCATAACACTCGGGCAGCGCTGGGATGCATTGCTAGTATAATGTAATACACACGCGCGCGCGCACACACACACACGCACACACAATTCAACGGTAATATAATTGATAACGCTGGTTGCTAGTGCTAAGCATAAGCCCGAAGGAGTTATAGATTGGTGGTTTTTCGGAGTATTAGTTATCCAACAGGAAAAGATGCTTGTCTATGAGATTGCTGTCCACATAGAAACTATAACCTTTGTAGAAAACTGAGGTAAAAAGCTGACCAGATCATTTCTGTCTCATAATCATAGCTTCCCAAAGTGGACGATTTCAACTTACAAGTGAGCGATGGGCGAATTTCTTGAATATGGTGGGCGATTTGAGACTTTGGCGGGCGATATGAACATTTTGTGGATGACAATGAAGTTTTAGAAATTAAATCTACATTTACTGATATCTAGGCATGCCTAAATAAGGATGCACTTTTATCGATTTGACTACTCGCATGAGTATTACAAACGTGGACTTGTTTATCGATCGAATATTTCTGCCGCAATCATTGAGATGGTTGTCATGCGTGCTAGAGATAGCAGCCAAATAGGCCTAGGCCTTAAATCACACCACACTACAAATTTTTTTGGTATAATCGTACGAAGTCCCGCGTATAGAATTCAAATTCGCAAAAAATTCCTGGAAACTCCGAAAAAATAGCTATAAGGGATTATATGTCGTGTGTAATTCTGTGGTTTCATATCAAAACACAAGTGCTATTTTCAGGATGTTGACAAAATGTGCAGTCAGGCACAAAACGACAGCTTTGTAATCGTGTTTCTTGACTGGGTGAAAAATGATCAAACTTTAAACATCTATAACTTTTTAAAAACATTTTTCTGGAAAAAGTTGAATAACTCCAGCAATTTAGCAGTTTAATGGGCCGACTTTTAAAATTTTCGATAAACTTTAATTTTCGAAATGCTGGCAGTCAAACGAACTAGATCCGTATTTGCTTCAGTAAATACGTGTTATCTGACTCTGCTCTATTGACTTCTTCTCTTTGGAAATACCATACTGCCTTTCTGATGCCATCTGTAGAAATTCGTTTTCACATTTTCCCTTTACTGATGCCTGCAGTCAAGAAAATTTGTCGACAGTATAGTAGTGATTATTTATTGTTTGGATTTATTCCCTCTCCTCAGCACTGTCAGTTACCTAGGTGCCTTCTTTGACATCAAACATTGACCAACAAAGCCACGAAACCTTCACACTTGAAGTATCACTTTGATGCAAAGCATTCTGAGAAGAAGGACAAGTCGTTATCATACTTTTTGCAACTGAGCTCTTCTTTCAAACAGTAAATACAAACATTCAACACGCTACTCCAGGAAACTAGTAAACAGGAGAATGACGGGTTGATTGCATTGTAATCAGGAGAATGACGGGTTGATTACATTGTAATCAGGAGAATGACGGGTTGATTACATTACTTAGTAACATTGCATTGCTTGTTGCTAAGTCTGGGAATTTTCTCATAATTGGAGAAACATTACTTCTCCTAGTTATCGAAGAGGTTTTGTCAACCGTTATGCACGAAAAACCCAATAACATTATGAAGAAGATCCCACATAGTAATAACACAATTTCTCGAAGCATCAATAAAATGGCCAATGATGTCAAACATCAGCTCATTAATATTCTCCAGCGTTCTGAATTTTCTATACAAGTGGATGAATCAACTGTTGTGGACAATCAATGTTTGATGATGGTATATGTTCGGTATTTCATCGAAGACCTTCAACCTTGTGAGGAAATGCTGTTCACAGAATTTGCCGCTTGATTTTTCACGCTCGCAAGTCTTGCCTTTTTGAACATAATATCCCACTCAGTAATATTCTTGCTTGTGCGTCTGATGGAACCCCTTCGATGATAGGCTTGAAATTTCCCACCAGATGCTAACTGTTCATTGATTGGCACACCGGCAGCATGTAGTGGCAAAACTGTGAACGGTAGGTTGAATGATGCGCTACAGTTAGTTATCAAGACTGTGAACAAATTGAAGTCCAGTCACTTGTCAGATAGAATTTTCCGTCAACTCTGTCTGTGAAATGATGAGGACCATACTAAACTCTTATATCCTACCGAAGTGCGGTGGCTTTCAAAAGGAAACTGTGTTTTGCGCTTTGTTGAACTGTTTCATATAATCATATCTTTCGTTGAAGATACTCCACTATCCGCTTCATTGATGGCTGCAAGGTGCGATATCTTTTTTCTTTGTGATATATTCACAAAATTAAATGATTTGAATAAGTTATTGCAAGGAAATAAAAAAGCTCTCGTTGATTGTAAATCATTCATCACTACCTTCATTGAGAAATTGGGGTTGTATATGATTAACATTTCAAAACGTCAATTCCATCAATTTCCACAACTTGTTTCTTTGAAAGATGAATTAGTTGATGAAAATTTAACTACATATCACAATCATTGCATGATAACATGATGAAGCGATATCAAGATGTTATTGCACTGAATATTCCAAATTGGAATAGCAAACCGTTCGAGATCGATGCAGTCGATTGCGAGGATGACGTTCAGGAGGAATTGATAGCATTACAAAATGACAATGATACCACAATGCGATATCGCCGTAATGGCAAAGAAAGTTTGTGGTACCATCAGAGTATATTGAATTCCTACCCGAATCTGTGGAAATATCTGGAACTACTTTTGCTTGCCTTCACTTCCTCATACTTGGTTGAATCTGGTTTTAACCATGTTGGAACTTTACTTTCCCACCACAGAATTGGACTGGATGTGACAGAACGAGGAGACTTGCAGCTAAAGTTGACAAGTTTGAAACCGAATGTATCTGCACTAGCTGCATCGCACCAGACACATGGTTCTCATTAAGAAGTTTTATTCTTTTCCTTTATAAAACAATCATTAATTATTTTTGCATTGGTAGTTCTGATCAATGGCTCATTTAGGGAAAAGGAAAATCAGTGTAAAAGAAAGCGCAAGTTTCCAGAAGTCAATCTCTCTGAAAAATACAGAGTTAATGTTAGAATTTTATTGACACTAATGGCAAAACTAAACCCATAATAAGGGATTTGTAAACAACTGCATATTTAGTACAAACAGCACTAACAGGGCAACAAGTCTACGATATAATGTGTGTATCAAATGATACAGGGAGTGGGGGAGCGCTGGGGGATTTTGTGTTGGTGGGGTTGTGTCAAGGTTTTTTTTTCACATAGGTGGGCGATGGAACATTTTTTGGCCGATATGTGGGCGATATTGCAATTTGGCGCGAAAAGTTTGGGTAACATTGATCTACAGTGATATAATATAGCTCAATAAAACGTATGTTGTAAGCACTCATAAACATACGCTCACAAACATCCATTCCTTAACCTATCCTGTCTCACTCCTCTCTTCCTTCCTTTATACCAATCTCCCTTTCCTTCACTTACATTTCACTGATTATCTTTTTCCTTGCCTTTCTTTTTTTTTATACCAATCCCATCTCATTCCTCTTACACTCTTTTCTACTCACATTCATTCTTTTTCTTCTGTAGTCCTTTTCTTTCACAACTGTCTCTAATTTTCCATTCAGTCATATCTTTATTACCCGCTTCATTCTCCGACCCCTATATTCCTTATTTTCTGAACGCTATTCCTTTATCTGACTACTTTAATTGCCCGATTCTTCCTGTCTCCTAAATTTTTTAGTTCTAATCTGTATAGAATGCAATAAACATCTCTGTTTCTTGCATATATGCAATTCTAGTTGGTACAAATGTGTGGAACTATTTGGAGAAAGGGAGCAAACAACATCAGTAAAGTTTGAACATCAAATGAATCAGCTGGAAGTATTTAAATGTCAAATACAGTGAAGTCAGTTTTTAAATATATTTCCGTCGATTATTATTTATTATTTTCTGCAGGTTAAGGCCGGTGGATTAGTAGAGTTGTTAGAACGGCCAATTAAACTGTGTTGTAATCATTCAGTTGTATTCATTTATGTTGCTGTGTTCAAATCTCACTGAGCTTAACATCGCTTATCTTTCCGATGTTGATAAAGTAAAGTACCGATCAAATAGTGAGATCGCTTTGGGTAGTTATGGCTTTGGGTAGTTATGGGTAGTTATGGGTACATGGCTAAGGGTAGCTCATGTCACTTACTCCAGGATCGCTTTCTTTGAACATTTCAGTAGATAACCCATTTCTCATCACCTGTCACAATTTGCTTTAAAAAAGGCGCATTTTCATTCTGTTTACGAAGCGAATCACAGATGGAAATGCGATCCAAAAGGTTCTTTTCACTCAACTCATGTGGTACTCAAACATCGTCGCGATTTGTGTACCCAAGCTTTACCAGGTGCTCATGAACGACAGATTTTGATAGGTTGAGGCTTTCTGCTAATTCTAGGGTTGTGCAATGTAGTTTATTCTCAATTATTGACTTGATTTGGTCATCACCTGTAGTGGATGGTCAGCCTGATCACTCTTTATCAATAAGGCTACAATCTCCAGCTCGGAACCTTGCGAACCACTTCCGTACAGTTCTTTCGGATAAAGAAACATCACCGTAAACTGCGCATATTTCTTTGGTTGCTTGTGAGGCATTTTTCCCTTTACGGAAAAAGAAAAGCATCAAGTGCCGAAAATGAACTTTCTTATCCATTTTAAAGGGTTACAGAATTAACACAGGTTATAGGAACATAAACCTTCTTCCACGAAAAGATAGTTTAAACTGTGCTCTAAATGGAGGTGTAGTCAAATCCTATTTTATGGACTCAACCATGTTCTAAAATAAGTCGAAAGGTAAGCTACTATAAATCGGCACGAACTTTCCGAACAACCCAATATATTCGTTACTATTAAGGGTGGTGGATGGCAGATTCGGTAGAATACCTTTTTTTGCAGTTATTGCGTGAAATGTTGTCCATTATCACTCCCAAAGCTGCTATTACAATAATTTACAACTATTCTATCCCACATTCTTGTCACAAGAGTCTTTGGATCTTTTTTCGTTTTGAAAGTCTTTTAGTTTCTTCGATTGATATGTTTCTGTCGGTCAGGCATGATCTATCAATCATTGTACATGGTTTGTTTTTCTAGTCTTTATTTATAACTCGATTTGCCAAGATCTCTCTTTCAGTGTACATTACTATAGTGTTATTTCATCCTTCCTGCAACTTTTTCAGGATTATGATGATGCCATCCTGTAATGATGTACACTGCTGCCATTAACTGTGATAGTTTTAGGAGAGTTGAATAACGAAGGTCATGACATGCTAAGGCATATCTTTCCACTAGGTCTTGGACGTGAAGATTCCTGGGAAATAACTGCAGACATCAGCGAGAAGCACATGAACTACCCAGAGTTCATCATCAAGAATGGTTTGAGACCAGACATCGTCTTATGGTCTGAACAGGGTGCTCAAAGGATTTTCATTGAATTGTCAGTATTATACGAGAGCCGCATAGAAAAGGAGCACATCTTTGAGATGAGCAAATATGGTGAGCTGGCAAAGCAGCTAGAGAGTAAGGGTTACCATTGTACTCTGAAACCAGTTGAAGTTAGATCGCGAGGATTCGTGGCTGCATCAACCTGTCGGCTACTCGGGCAGTTGGGTATCAAAGGCCGCAGAAGAACTGCTACTATCAAACGCTCATCTGATGTTGATGAAAAGAGCTCAATGTGGATATGGGCGAAGAGGAATGACCAATGGACCTAGTTGTGGATTCCATTGGTTATTTACAGGAATAGAAGGAAGAAGAGAACTGATAGCAGCTTCTCTTGAAAATGGGCAAATTTGACAGAAAAACGGTTTAGCTCCTAAGAGTATTCACACTGAAATCATTGCTACATTAGGGAATGATACTATAGTTTTATCAACAGAGCAAAAGTGGGCAGTTGAATTTAAGAGAGGAAGGGAGAGTCTTGAAAATGACTAGACATCTTGCAACTACCACCATGGAGGAAAACATTGATCGTGCTCACAGCATGATGATGTTTCACAGGTGATTGATTATAAATCACACAGCTAAGGCTATTAGCATATCCTGTGATAAAGTTAAGAATATTCTGCACAATGAACTTGACGAAAGGGTGTTACTTTGGTATGCGATCTACGTAGCTAACGTGATCAACAAGAGTCAAATTCTACTTTAGTATGAGATCTACATGTTTCATTTATTTATTATGGCTTAAATAAAGTATTCTTACATTTTCATACATTTATTTAAAAAAATTAAAATGAAGCAAATTTGAAACAAGTTTACTAATTTTATGGGCGAATCGAACGAACATCAGCTAGAAAAGTAAAAAATAGATAATTAAAATTTTTGTACATTTTATACATATATTATTAAAAAAAATTAGAATGAAGCAAATTTGAAATAAGTTTACTAATTTTAACGATGAATCGAACGAACATCAGCTAGAAAAGCTGTTCTTGATAAGTATAACTTTTCTTGTTGTAGACCACAATATAAAGTGTAGGTTGTATATCAAAGCAGTTTCATGACACGTAGATCGCATACCAAAGTAGCACCGACAAAAGGTTCTGTTGGGTGGATGTCACATCTTCTGACACCTGATCAAAAGGTTGATCACATCAAGGAAAAATCTGACATTATTTGAGGCTGATCCAGTTGGTTTCCTTGAACGTTTCCTGACCTACGATGAGTGTTGGGTTCATAACTTTGAGCCAAAATCAAAGAAACAATCCATGCAGTGGAAACACCTCTCCTCACCAGCTCCAAAGAAAGCTAAGGTCATTTCATCTGCAGGGAAGGTGATGGCCTCAGTTTTTTGGGAAGCAAAAAGAATTGTGTTTATTGACTATCTTCAAAAGGGCTACACCACCAACAGAGAGTACTATGCCAACTTGGTGAGGCAGTTGCGAAAGTCTATCAAGACCAAACATCCAAGAAAACTGATGAAAGGGATCTTGCTTCACCTGGACAATGCTCCAGCATACAAGTCGTTGGTTTCAATGGCTGCTGTGCGTGACTGTGGCGTTGAACTGATCAGCCTCCCTATTCTCTTGATTTGGCTTCATCTAATCGTCATCTTGAAAACACACATGACTGTAAGCAGTATCACGGTGACGATGACGTCATATCTGCTGCTGACTTTTTTGAGCAACAAGATGAAAACTTCTTCATCAATGGGATCGAAGCACTGCAACACCGATGGAAGAAGTGAGTGTTGAAAAATAAACCTCATTTGGTCACATTCCATTCTACTCCATACGGCAATTTCACTATCGCTTTTCCCGTCTAATATAATAGATTGCGTTCATATTTGTTCCCTTCCTGGAGCAAAACTTTAAACTTCTCTTTCCCAATGCATGTCCTTTAGCTTAGAGATTTATTGTCAATTTCTTGAAGTTGTCTTTACTTTTTTGTGAGAATCTTTAAAAATTGCCTCTAGGTTTCTCTCTGTCCCCATCTTTAATTGAAGTTTCAATAAATTAATCATTTATTTCGTATAGAGTTCAGTACATTACCTTTTAAATAATAATAAATAATAATAAAAATAATAATAGAAATAATAGATAATGTCAAAACATAATAATAAAAGCGAAATTCTCTCCGTCGGGGACACCTGTATTTCTATCTGCATTTGCTCTACATAGACATATTACATCTTTTTGGAATCAGGATAATTCCGGGATTGAAAATCTGCCCTTCATTTGGTTCTTGAACATTCAGCATTGGGATCTTATTTAAAAGCATTTGGGTTGCTATTTCTAGCAGATAAAGCTTGGCTGATTCACGCCATCTTGGTTGCCGTTTGTCAAATGACGTCAGAAATCAAGTGGGAAGATAAATGGCATTCACTTAATTAATTTTATGTCGAGATAAAAACTTTGGGACAAATTGTCCAACAGTTGGAATTCAACTTGGGACTGGAACAATAGAATGATTGCATTACAGAATTAATTCTTATGCTCTGCTCAAACACCACCGGGGAATATAGTCATTATAGACGTATTATAGTCATGCTATTTAGCTCTGTTTTGTTCGGAGCCATGGGCTCAAGTAGCCCTCCACAGGAACTAGCTTAAAAGTCTGCATGGACTAGTCTGTCATGACTAGCTTTTAAGCTAGTAATTATTAAAACTAAAGTCATTTGCCCTTTTGAATTATTCCCCTTTTGTTCTTTTTATTTTAAATTTATTTAAACAATTACAGTTTTAGATGTTCTTCCTTTTCTGTTTGCCTTTTAAATATCCATTTTAATTTTCCTTTTTTTAATTTTTTAATTTTTAGCAATGGTTATTTTGTATTACTGTGAATGTTGGTAAATGTTTTCTGAAGTAGGTTGACCTGTTTCTGTGTTTTAATTTTCTCTTGTAAAATGTCTGTTCTCTTCTTTTATCTTATTCTGTCTTTGTCATTCGTATAGCATACTGTTTTGTAGTATATGTCAACAGTTGCCAAACTATTACCCCTGAGCTATGTGCTGCCTTCAACTCGGTTATGTGGAAATCCCGATATAGCATTAGGTTTCAATGCTATTTTCCTTAACATACAATAATCTAGCTATGCAAGGACGGCAATTAAGAAAATAGAAGATTAACAGTTAAATTCATCTTAGTCTACATCTTGTTTTTTTTTGGGGTGGGGTTGACAATGCACGATAAATTGTTAGAAGTCATAGGATGGTTTTCTACCAGTAGCTATTTGAAGTTTGCATAGCCAGCACGCGAATAACTAATGCAAAATTATCTGTACGAACAAATCATGTATCTGCGACGCATGACCAAAAATGACCTGACCAGAAGTTAATAGGTGTTAACATACAGGCAGGTACCAAAATCTGTTAGACAACCTTTTGCACTACATGTCCAAACTGTGATATTAACTCGTTGAATTTTATACACAGCCTTTGTTGTCATGTTTAAATAAGTGCTTCTTTATTTTATGGCATGCAGACATAGTGGGTTAAAACACTTTTCCATATGATAAAGTTTAGGAAATATTTCAGAAAGAAAAATTACATCTGCTTTTATGATTAATGAATACGTAAGATCGATTTTTTCATGTGTAGTATTTTTCATGGACAATAGAAGAAGCGGAATATGGAAATATGAACAGGATTGAGTTTTGAACAACAGGAGAATAATTTCACCTTTATTGTTAACGGCGAAACAGCGTTATGTCTTATCTGCCTGAAGCTAGTTTAAAGTTAGTGATTTGAATGTATTGAAAATTTGCATCTGAAGTTCCACTAATCAAAACTGCGAACAGATAAAATGTTAAAAATCTTACCTTAATCACTCAACAAAATAGCCTGTTTTCTCATTGTAAGTAAAGTTGTTTCATTACTGATGCCAACTTTCTTATATCCTAGATGTCAACTTCCTTACACTCATGGAGAGAATAGCAGTAATGTTATTGCAATTCTTGCTTCAGAAAACCCAACATCGGACAACAATGGAACAAATTTCTATCTCCAACCACACTATAGTTAGAAACATAGTTAAAAACATTTCTGAAATTAGTGCGATAATAACGTGCCCATTATATCTTAGACAATCTCTTTGCTAACTTCTTAGCCAAAAGGTTAAACTCAATTCACCCCTAAGGCTTTTCTTGCGTCTTAGCAATGATATTAACATACTTCGCAATCTTACTCTTACCGCCAACGAAAGTCCAGCTTTGTCGCTACCCTTATCACTAGCGTTGCTACTAACATAAACAACGCAGGGTCATTTGCAAGTAACACAAACGTTGAAAGAGCATTTTCTTATCGCAAAGGCATAGTTCAAGCAGGAACAAACACAGTCTAGTGAGACCCGACCTTCTAGCACTCCTAGAACCAGAAACGGAAGACGTAAGAAAACATCTAATTACAGACGAACACTTAGTTTGACAATCATACCCAATACATTTCGAGAAAAGTAAGGACGAGTGGTGTTCGATAAGAAGGGAAAGTACTATGGGGCAGAGGTGGCCCTATGTCTTAATGAAGAGAAAGGTAAAAAATATCCTCGTGAAGCATCAGAAACTTCACCGTGATCCCATAGGGGGTATGGAGATGTTATGAACTTGCTAAATCTCCTACAAGAAGTGGTCGGAATTTAGAATAGAGATGTAGGTGTTGGTCATTCCTGAAAATATGCAGAAGGGCCACGACTACATTTACTTGCAGAGTGGGGATGCATTAAACATTGCAGTAAAACTCCATGTGTTATATTTGTGGCAACAATAACCATCAAAAGCTTTCTCTCCTGTGGCTAGAAAAGCAAAAATCCCTCTTACTACCGACATCATATTCATACCATTGTCAGTAATAATAAGAAAGCGGCAGAAGCAAGAACAGCGACAAAAACCAAAATAACTACTAAGGCTGCGAAGTGGATTACTACCACTGCATTCGAAATAGAAAGCCTGATAAGAGTACCATATCCATTTCTCTGTATTTGAAGTGTGAAATAACATTTTGTTTGCTTTTGAAAGCATTAGTTATTAGTTGTTCCACTTTCTGAAATTTTTGCAGTTTCAGTTTCAATATAATAAAAATGAAAATATAATTATGAATACAAACAAAATACAGTCAAATGCAAGCGAAATGTTTTTATTTTAAAATAAAATACGGCAGCCATGAATCCTCTAACCCTAATTAGTTCCTGATTAAATAAAGTTGCTGTTAAAGGGAATTTTTAAATTCAATATTTTTTTTTGCAGATTCTGGTTTTGAAACATGTAAATTTGAAAACCACTTTTAAAAAAAGGCAAATAAGTCTTAGTAATTAAAAATATTCATACAAAAACCGATGCATTGAAATGGGTTGAGAGAAATAAATTCTGCTAAGGTCAAACAGATGTTACGAAAGCATATGTCGCCCCTGTTATTATGTTATCATCTGATTTTCTTTTTGTGCACTACCTTAGTTTTTGTTTGACTAGATTGGAGCGTCTACCATTTTCTTTTTTGCGAAAGAGGTGTGTTGCATTGGTCAGGTGGTCCATCTGCTGTCAACATGTAGTTGTTTCTTAGATAGATGTGGTTGTCTGTTGTCAGGTCCGTTTGCTTGCAACTTGTCTTTTTGACGAAGTTGCAGTTCTGGTTGAAGCAAAGAGCAAACTAGCACACCTGGTATCTGGAATCTTCTCAGGTACTTCCACTTGAGTAATGTGATCAGCAGAACGTCCACTCTTGCAATTAACACAAAACTAGTTTTGAGTAAGAGCAATGAAGTTAACAAAGTTCTTGGAAAGACTCAAGGTCGGCGAGAATCTGTCTGCTACCTATTATCTGGGGATTATAGACAACTTCCAGAATTCCCTGGCCAGGCACTGCTACTAGAGTCATTCCGGTTAGAAACATTCTCTACTGGTACCGAAGTTCCTTCTGCCGGCTTTTCCGAGATGTGCTCAATGCGATGCAATGCGATGAAAGCATTCTGCAACCACTCGTTCAGAGTTTGAGGAATTTTTGACTTGGGGAATTTTGTCGAACGGTTGTTGTCTTGTGTGGATCCAGCCAAGTTCATTACAGAAATTGCCCTGTCTCTTTTCTTTGGTCTGAAAGTGCAGTTTAATAAAGAAGTGTCTTGTGAACACAACTGGAATTGACCAAAGATAAATACTTTCCTCTCTCGCCTAAATATTATCTACATTTATAATTCCATTTGAAGAGTTAGATGATGGTGGAAAAGAAGGTAGAACTAAATACCTGTGAATTTCTTGGAATATGAGTGAAATTTGTAAATATGACGCGAGTGAATGGGTCTACTTTTAACATTCGTCTTTAGACCGGAGAATAGCAGCTATGACAATACTTTGTTTTAAAAAAATTTTTTTTTTCATTTGTCGTACGATTTAAGTTTCACACATATTTTATAACCTGTCGATGTAAGATCCTTTTATCAGTCGCTCTTCAAATAAATGGATTCTTCTTCTTCTTCTTCTTCTTCTTCTTCTTCTTCTTCTTCTTCTTCTTCTTCTTCTTCTTCTTCTTCTTCTCTTCTTCTTCTTCTTCTTCTTCTTCTTCTTATTATTATTATTATTATTATTATTATTATTATTATTATTATTATTATTACTACTACTACGGAGAGTACTTACATAATAATAATAATAATAATATGATGATGATGATGATGATGATGATGATGATGATGACGACCAAGACGACGACGACGACGACGATGATGATGATAATGATGATGATGATGATGATGATGATGGTGATGATGATGATGATAATAATAATAATAATATAATAATAATAATATGATGATGATGATGATGATGATGATGATGATGATGACGACCAAGACGACGACGACGACGACGATGATGATGATAATGATGATGATGATGATGATGATGATGGTGATGATGATGATGATAATAATAATAATAATAATAATAATAATAAACAATTGCAGCGTGGAAGGTGTTTATAAGCCATTTAAAAACACAAAAACCGTTAGATTCACTTCAATATTTAAATTTAATTTGTCAAAATATTTTCGTCGCTTTAAAACCGCGACCTGTTCACTGACAAAATTCCACGCTGTTTTTGTTTCAGATCAGGTCTCTTGCTATATAAGAGACCTGATCTGAAACAAAAACATCATCATCATCATCATCATCATCATCATCATCATCATCATATTATTATTATTATTATTATTATTATTATTATTATTATTATATTATTATTATTATTATTATTATTATATGTTTGACTTTTGCTTTACATTTGTACAAGTTGGCTCCAATTCTCACCCGGAGACCTCAAGAGACAACAAGTTGGAAGTTCATGTTGTTGTTATGCCTAGGGTGCCATATATTTAGTTTTGTACTTAGTGTTGTACTAGCGAATGTCTAAAAAACCATACGAAAATTATGTGTTTTAAAACTTGAGATTACATAGAAAGTATTCTGCGTAGGATATGAGCAGTTCCCATGAGCACTATCTTTTGAATTTCTGCCATTTTGGGGTTTCCTGGTATCTGAGTTAGGTAGCAACCAGCCCCTTTTGCTATCATTCCCAGGGCACCTATGACAACAGGTATTATTTTAGTCTTCAGGTTCCACATTTTGCTGATTTCTATTTCAAGATCTTTATATTTGCTCAGATTTTGGTAGGTCTTGACAGATACGTTTATATCGATTGGGACAGTCATATCAACGAGGAGGCATTATTATTATTATTATTATTATTATTATTATTATTATTATTATTATTATTATTATTATTATTATTATTATTATTATTATTTTTATTATTACTATTTTTATTATTATTATTATTATTATTATTATTATTATTATTATTATTATTATTATATTATTATTTTATTATTATTATTATTATTATTACTTTTTTTCCTTTTTTTCAAATTTGCTTCCATTTCTTGCCGAGTGTCTTCCCGACTCCTAGGGCAAAGAAACTCATAGTATACATTGGTAGGCCATTAAACCAAACTCAGTAGTTCGTTCATTTAAAAAAAAATTTTTTTTTTTTTAAAGTTAAATTAAAATACATGAGCAGCAACAGTTCTCACATCGACAATGCTCTTCTCAATACGTGTGATGTACCAGTTAAGACAATTTTTTGCACTTCTTGCAGGGATGGTAAGCCAGGGATCATTCTCATATAATTTTCGGTTCCCTTCTTGATCATTCCTAGTGCTCCTACGATCACTGGTATTGTAACCGCCTTGAGATGCCACATTTTCTCAATTTCAATGAGTAGGTCTTTATATTTTCTGAGCTTGTCAAACTCTTTCGCTGAGATATTATGATCACAGGGGATGCTCATGTCGATCAATAAGCAAACTTTATTGTTTTGGTCTTTCACAACAATATCTGGTTTATTGGCCTTGATGGTTCGGTCTGTATGTACTGGAAAGTCCCACAGAATGGTTACATTTTCTCCTTCAGTTACAGCCTCAGGGTGGTGATTATACCACTTGTCGGCAGTTTTGATATTGTAATGCCGACTTATTAGCCAGTGGAGATATTGGCCAACTCTGTCATGTCTTAATTTATACTCCACTGGTGCTAAGACTTTACATCCAGAGATTAGGTGGTCCACTGTTTCAATCATGTCGTTGCAGAATCGGCATTTTGGGTCTGCTCTATTTTTCATCACATTGGCCTGGTAGTTCCGGGTTAATAGGCTTTGATCTTGAGCAGCCAGGATGAAACCTTCGCTCTCTGCTTTTAGCCCTGAGCTCCGTAGCCACTGATGGGTTTGCTTCTGGTCAACATCAGCTTGTTTGCTGCGGGTCACATATTTGCCGTGCAGAGGTTTCTCCTCCAACCTATCAGCCAATTGCTCGTGCGCTGTTTTCATTGCCATCATTTTCACCTTCTTTGCAACAATAGTTGCCGTACTTCCCTCGGGTTGTTCAGTTTGGGTATCCTGCACGAGATCAATAGCAAATTTTTTTGCTTTCCTTTATGATAGAATGAAGCTTCTTTCGTCTCTCGTGATTTTCCACGAGCTTTAGCATCCAGTCATTCGATATTTCGAGATATTTGGCCAGTCCAATTGTGGTTGTTTTGTAAGCTAGTTCAAATTGGATCAGGCCTCGACCTCCTTGGGCTCTGGGAAGGTAAAGGCGATCTACGTCTGCCTTTGGGTGGTGCATCCTATTACAACTCAGCAGCTTGCGTATTTTTCTATCTATATTCTTTACTTCACTCATATTCCAGTTCAACACATTGTAGCTATAAGTAACAACTGGAACTGCTAAGGAATTTATAGCTAACACCTTGTTACGTGCATTTAGTTCAGATTTCAGGACTGCACGAACTCTCCTATAACATTCCTTCCTGATTTTCTCTTTCATGCTTGCATGCTGAATACCAGAGCCTTCATTTATCCCTAAATATTTGTATGTTTGTTCTTGCTCAAGCTCTTTTATGACTGTGTCAACATCTAACACGACTGAATTTGTGGTCTTCACTTTCCCTTTGGCCTTGGCACACTTCTCAAGTCCAAACTCCATCCCGATGTCATCGCTGAATGCTTTCACGGTGCGCAATAGGCCTTCAAGTTCATTATTGTCTTTACCATAAAGTTTTAAGTCATCCATATAAAATAGACGGCTTATTTTTTTATTGGCAATTTTATACCCATACCCTGTTCTGTTTAATTCACTTGTAAGGGGTATTAGGGCTATGCAGAATATTAAAGGTGAAAGTGAGTCACCTTGAAAAATTCCACAGTTGATGTTTATATTTTCTGAGGCAAGTACTCCATTAGAGTGGTATAATTGGAGATTCGTATTCCACAACGACATATTGTGCTTCAGGAAGTTTGAAATCACAGGGGAAATTTTGAAGATGTCCAGCGATCTCAAGATCCATGGATGCGGTATACTGTCGAAGGCCTTTTTGTAGTCAATCCATGCGGTGCTGAGATTTCTGCGCTTGTTGTGACAGTTCTCAAGGATCATACGATTGATTAGCAGTTGATCTTTGCATCCGTAAGAGCCTCGGCGGCACCCTTTTTGTTCAATGGGGAAAATATCGTTCTTCTCCATGAATGCATATGTTTTCTCCGCCAGGATAGATGTTAGGATTTTATACGTGGTGGATAGACAGGTTATAGGCCGATAGTTTTTTGGAAGGTTGGTTTCGTTATTCTTTGGGAGTAGGTAAGTAATGCCACTTGCTAACCATTCAGGTGTTTTCTTTGGGTCTCTCATAATTCCATTGAGCAGCTGAACTAGCTTACCGTGTGCACATGGGAGCGATGCAAGCCAGAAATTCGGCACCCTATCTTTACCGGGGGATTTCCAATTATGGGCCTTCGTGAATGCCTTTCTTAGGTCTGCTATTGTGATGTCTTCCCATGCTTGTTGTAAATTTTGGTAGGATCCTTCAGTTTGTATAATCCAGTCTGCATTTATGTTGTACGTCTTCTTGTCACTCCAGATCCTTTTCCAAAAGTTTTGAACTTCTTCCATGGGAGGGGGGTCTTTAACGGTTACTTTCTCCTTCCCTATTTCTCTGTAGAATTTTTTGGCATTGGATGTGAACAGCTTATTTTGCTTGTAAAACTTGTTTCTCTTCTCAAATCTTCGTATTCTTAGGGCTTTTGCTTGGACTTTTTGTTTCAGCGTTTCTTTTATTGATATCAGTTCTTCTCTTGGTGAGGATCCAAATTTTCTCTTCATCTTTCTTCCTGTTCTGGATCTTACATCATTTCCACATATTAGTTCATTTAATATTGATATTTCCCCTCTCATAAATTCAATCTCTTTTTCAATTTTACTTCTCCAGGTTTGATTTCTTCCCAGGTTTTGTTTTCTTTGTTATTTCGGGGGCATACAGCTGGTTTCAATTGCCCTAGCAGAAGCGTAAATAATTTCATTTAACTCAGTAAGATCAGGTTTTAATTCTCGTATTATTTCATTTGTTACATAGTTGCCAATTTGGATTTGTTTTTTATTTTGGTTTGTATTTGAGAGTTTATGAAGTGGTTCTCTATCATTCATACTTGTATGTCTTACAACTTCAAGCGTATTCAGGATTTTCTGCCTCATTTCTGCCATAGACTCTCTGTGTTCTTCAGCAAATGCGAGATCTTCAGCTACTGTTGTTTTTTCGTTTTCCTGGCTATCTTTAACAGGTACAATAGAATTTCTTGTATCTTCAGGCCTTTGCGTACTTTGGTCAGATGACAGTCTTTCAATTAAGCCTCGTGGCGGGCTATACTGTTCATCTGATTCTTCATTTCCTTTGTGTCTTATATTTATGTCATTTTCCGTTGCGTGCTTGGTCGCGCTTATTTCACTGTCTGTGAGTCTGTTATTTCTAAGGATATCCCTCCTCACATTTGCTAATTTGTTCTCGTCCAAATAGGGCCTACTGTCTTGATTCCGTGTTCTCCATATACTGTAAGAGTTTGCGGTGTGTCTCTCTTGAGATGGCCTACCTAATGCATAGTAATAAGCGTATATTACTTCTTTATACTCTTCTCGGGTCCATTTGTTCCGCTTACATTTTTCTTTCTGTGGTGGTTGTGGTGGTGAACTTGGAGGGCTCGAGTTGGGGGATTTCCCGTTCAAGTGACCATCCATGTCCGTATTCGGAGAAGAGTTTGTGCCAGTTGATGACTTTTCGATCCCAGGCTGGCTCTTCCCTGGGGGACGCGCTTCCAGATTAACCATAAGACAAGCGATTTGGTATACTGATTTAGTTTTCCTTTTAGTTTCCAAAAACATTTTGGTGCTACGATAATGTTATCATTTTTTAGCTTTGATTGGCTCGTGGGGAGACGGCCATCATTGTGGTTACAATTATAATCGTACCATTATAGCAGCCGTAGTCGGCTTATTATTGTTATTATCATCACCATTACCATCACTATCATCATTATCACCACCATTACTATCATCATTATCATCATCATCAATGATATTGTTTTATGTGTAGTCACAGCAGTATCTTATTATTGTTATTTTTGTTTTTTTATCATTATCACCATCACAGTAATAATAATAGTAGTGTCTGTCTGTCTCGTTGGCTGGCTTGGTGGTTGGCTGGCTGACTGTCTTCAACACCAGAGTTCTTGTCTTATTATTATTATTATTATTATTATTATTATTATTATTATTATTATTATTATTATATTATTATTATTATTATTATTATTATCATCATCCTCATCATCATTGCCTTTGCACAGCTTCTAAGCTGGAGATGTACTACAGTGTCAGCTGTTCACTACCAGTGAGCTAAGGTAACACCTCTTATTTTTCGAGCACCTTCCGGAGTATTCGAGTGGTTACAAGCAGTGCTGTTTTCTGCAAGTGCTCCACTCTTATTGCAGTCCCTATTCGTTCCACGTACTTTTCGAGATTTTTGCTCACTGTTCCAAGGGCTCCAACAATTATTGGTACTGCTACAACCTTTTTCATCAACCACAACTGCTTAACCTCCCACGCTAACCTGTCATGTCTGTCGACATTTCTTTCTTCCTTATCGCATACCTTGTTGTCAGCTAGGCATGCTATATCTATGATCAAGCATCGTTTATTTTCTTTCTCAATTAACACTATGCCTGGCTTCCTATTCTCTAACTCATGATCGCACTGAATCATAAAATCCCATAGGATCTTTGCATTATTATTATTGAGTGAGAGAGCAGTGCATGCCATCAAAGTGACACTGGGGTAAAGTATATGAAGCCCAGTATACCCATCATGACTGCCCGTCTGATAAGGGTACACTAGGCACATGCATTACAACCATATGTGCGCGGCATGGTGATCTCGTATCAAGATAAACAGCACATGACCTTACAGGTGGGGCCCAGTTAGAATTTTCTTCTGGTCGATTAACCCATCCCGCTCAAAAGGTCCCTGAATAAGGGTTGTTTAAGGATGTTGAACGAAACACCGATGTTTCCAGAGGTGAATTATTCAAACCCCAAAGAATCCCTCTCAACACATGGCTATGATGCTCCCCAACTACTTCTGCTCGTGATCAGAGATGCACATATCGTCAGCCACTAAGGGACATGGTCAACTGGTTAAGGTCAAACAACTGACAAGTATATCTGTGGTATTGAGCAGAATTATCATCATCATCATCATCATCATCATCATCATCATCATCATCATCATCATCACCATCATCATCATTATTATTGAGTGAGTGAGCAGTACATGCCATTAAAGTGACACTGGGGTAGAATATACGAATCCCAGTTTACTCACCATGACTACTCATCTGATTAGGGTACACTAGGCACATGCATCATAACCATATGTGCGCGACATGGTGATTTCATATCAAGAGAAACAGCGCATGACCTTACAGGTGGGGCCCAGTTAGCATCTTCTTCAGGTCGAGTAGCCCCTCCCACTCAAAAGGTCCCTGAATAAGGGTTGTTTAAGAATGTGGAATGAAACAGACATGTTTCCAAAGGTGAATTATGCAACTCCCAAGTGTTCCTTTCAATACATGACTATGATGCTCTCCCATTACTTCTACTCGTGATCCGAGAGGCAACTATCGTCAACCACAAAAAGAACATGCTCAACTGGTTAAGGTCAAGCAACTGACAAGTAAATCTGTAGTATCTGCTGTAGCCCATCTTTTATACCAAGACAAAACAATGTACATGATAACACTTCCAATCAGTTAAGATCAGAAACCATGAGAACCACTGCCTGGTACTGCATCAGGGCATTTATTATTATTGTTATGGTGGTGAGCTGGCAGAATCGTTTGCGCGCTGGACGAAATGCTTAGCGGTATTTCGCCCGTCGCTACATTCTGAGTTCAAATTCCGCCGAGGTCGACTTTGCCTTTCATCTTTTTCGGGGTCGATGAATTAAGTACCAGTGAAACACTGGGATCGATGTAATCGACTAGTCCCCTTCCCCCAAATTTCAGGCCTTGTGCCTTTCGTAGAAAGTATTATTATTATTATTATTATTATTATTATTATTATTATTATTATTATTATTATGATAAGGTAATGGCTGACTGCCTTCTATTTTCGCAGTATTTAGCTTAAAAAGAAAACGCATTCCTGTTATTTTTGTTCGATGATTAGTTGAGTGCAGGTGGGCCGCATTAACAAATCGGTAGCTTTACAGTAAGATAAAGTAAGTTTTGTGTAATCTGCACAAAGATGATGTTAGAGCCAACGGTTGTATAGGAACATACAATGCCATATACGAAAAGACTGCAGATTGCTTTTAAGTCTCATGTGTTGTTCAAACCTTCCCCATGTGTAGCGTAAGTTTCTTTGTGAATTTTTGAATGGCACATGTGATGTCATGATTGTCTTGCAAACAACTTGCACATGCAAGTGCTACCAGTCAAAAGCTCCGTATACCGGAAGCCAGCAAGTATTTGTAACACTCTTTCGGTCTGACAAAGTTTATTTATTTCTCTCTCATTCACTCGTTTTCATTCGGTAAATGTTTCTCAATATGAATGTAATGAACATTATTGCGTTTTCTGGATAAATATGATATTTGTTCAATTATACATTTAATGGTGTACCCCGATTAATGTTGAGTAATATTCCAACAGGTCCATTGTTATAGAAGGACCACTCATGCCCGATCTTGGCAAGGTTTATATCCTCATATATTTATGAGGAAATAATAGAAATACTTCTTATAACAGACCTGAATAAACCAATAACAAAGCGAAATGTTCGATGTTTCATTCCCTAAAGAAGACTTTCTCAACGTAGGCAGTAACGCTATCATGTTAGGCTTTAGGGGCTGTGAGGTAACATAATTAACATGCTAAATTTTACCTATAGCAGTATTACACGTGATAAAAATATTACACACGATAAAATTGGTAATGGTTATTAAATTAAAATGAGATCCCATCAGACATAGGGAAATCATTAATTTTCAATGCATAAAGTAAACTTACAATTTTTGTCTTTATAATTTTTTTTTTATCATTTCACTGTTAAAAGCTTATACAATCCATTTTTAGAATAAACTTTATAAATTGTCATCCACGTTAAGTTTGTTTAGTCGTGATACCTCACTTGCCACTTAAGTGGGTGCTAGGCATATCAACTACTTAAAAGTGGGGCGCTACAAAAAAGATTAAATAAAAAGTTTAAGAACCACTGCTCTAAAGCAATGTTTAATATATCGTTTATGACAGACTTGTAAAATATTTACAAGCACCGACACAATTTAATTGGTTATTTTGTGGACATTTTTATGAGTCAGTCATTTCACACGCACATATTTGACACATGAAAATTAGCTTGAAGTAAATTAGCGGGGTGAAAAAAAAGACATAACAAAACAACCATTAATGTAAGCATGAATGCTTAAACATAGATTAATTATACATTAGAAAATGAGTACGTAATCAATGGAAAGTGGCAGCAACAATTTGAACGTTGTGATCTTCAGAACAAAGATTAGAACAAAAGCAAATGTAAGATTGAATTGCTTCTTTCTTTGGAATTAGATTTAGATAAGAGGCCACATTGCGTCTGTGCGCGCGCGCACGCACATAGACACACACACACACACACACACACACACACACACACACACACACACACACACACTTGATATACTGAAATATGCGAATCCTCAACTTTGATAACGAACTAACAATGTAAATACATTTCTTCTATGCTCTCAATGTGTGGAAGAAGGTGGGAGTAAGTCTTTTGACGTATCGTTTCATGATTTCATGACTGCACTTCAAAAAAGACGAACCTAATCTCCTTTCCACATCGATAAGAGTATTCAGCTACTATATAAAGGAGTAAGCACTTAAATTATTACCGTTGTGGATAGCAAGAATTTCGCTGATATGCTATGCTATTAAGTGCGAGTGACCGTATTTATTATTAAACCCCGCCAATCTCTGTCTTGTAGGTGTCAGATGACTTTTTGACTTTATTAGCTCCATTTTTTTCACTCAATACAAGAAAGGAAGATAAGGTAATTTTCTGGCCATTCGGGTGCGGAGGTAATGGTATTACTAAGGTTCTCCTGAATTTCAACGTCTAGTTACGGCGTGACTGCAACACATGATCACACCGAAGACGCTTCGGCATAAGTAAAATAAACAGTAGCGGTTACAGCTATGGTCAAATAAGGCTTTGTGATACGGAAGACACACTGCTCCGCAAGAAACTCAAGTATAGTTACCTGTCTGCATTCTCTATCGAAACAATATAATCTTATAGATTTTATTACACGTAAACATAACTCTCGTCCCATCTGTAGCGTTAAAGATCACTATCTTGTCCGAGCAAATCTGAAGCCTGTCGTTTAGAAAAGGTTTACAGCAAATAACGCGAAGATCCCAAAAGATTCAAAATGTTGATAAACTTCGAGCTCTACAATATCAGCATTTTTTGTAAGGCTTACCCATTCATCGTCCGATGGCTCACATTCTGATTTCAAATAAAAAGTTTAATGCCACCTCTGCCAACATTTTGGGTTTCAGGAAACTGAATCACTTAGATTGATTTGATGAAAATAACTCAGAAATATCTGAGCTTCAAGACATCAAGCACTAATTTCACCATTCCTAATTTACATTTAATGACAAAACAATTGTTGAAGCGCCGAAAAATACGTGATGGTTGAGCATATCCTTAGACATTCAACTTGCCTTTGACAAATAAAGCTCCCAAACAATGTACAGCTTTGTAAAGCAGGTAGTTGGAGCGCCAAACATCTACTTCTCCTTTCCGTTCAAAAGATTCACCTTATTCAGTGATAGACGCAGGCATGGGTGTGTGATGAGAAGTTTGCTTCCTAACCACATGGTTTTGGGTTCGGTCCCATTGCGTTGCACTGTGGGCAACTGTCTTCTTCTATAGCCTCAGGCCGACCAAAGTCTTGCGAGTGGATTTGGTAGACAGAAACTTTGGTCGAGCCGAGGCTATAGTAAAAGACACTTGCACAGGATGCTACGCAGTGCCATTGAACACGGAACCATGTACTTGGGAAGTAAGCTTCTTATATATATATATGTGTGTGTGTGTGTGTGTGTGTGTGTGTGTGTGTGTGTGTGTGTGTGTGTACGCGCGTGTGTGTGTATCTTACGCACACACATACACATACATTCATATACATCTGTGCATATTCTTGAGCGTCGCTATGATTTTGACCGGCGTGGGGCTTCTCAATTATTAAAATATATCCACTCTTGCCATCTAATTTGTAG
This sequence comes from Octopus sinensis, assembly GCF_006345805.1. Classification (NCBI taxonomy): domain Eukaryota; kingdom Metazoa; phylum Mollusca; class Cephalopoda; order Octopoda; family Octopodidae; genus Octopus; species Octopus sinensis. The sequence goes on along the minus strand of NW_021825710.1, from coordinate 136,821 downwards.
AAAGTGTAAAAAATATTAGATAATTATATGTGCATGGTGCTGCAGGGGTGGGGCAATGTTTCGTCCGAACTTTACGACCCCAAGAATATTACTTCCCGGTAGTGATACACACATACGTGCGCGCGTGCACACACATACACAGAGTTCTTTTGATGTTGAATAGTAAACATTTTATTACGAATCTCAGCTTCTCTTACCATCTAGGGAATTACATCAATATACACTAAAATTGGCTGTTCCTATATATGCTAATTTTTTGCATATATTTATTTAAGCATGTGCAGTAAGTCATTCGGGTTCATGTTTGTATATTTATTTTTGTGCTATCATAGTTTAACGTTGCCGAACGTATTTTATATATTACCCGGCCTGTGTGCAGAATAGATACGCCTGAATAATCATAATTCTAAACACATAAATCTGTCTGTTCTGTGATATATTTACATGGCTACGCTAGTTCTTTTTCTTTTATTTGATTGTTCACAAACCAAGTTGCTGAATTCTGTACATCATTTTGGCTAGTCATCGTAATAATTCAGTGATCCAGTGCATCTTGAAATCTTTCCACAAGCTTGATTAATCGTATAGTTTACAGTCACCAAAGTACAAACTCGATTATTTTGCATTTCCTATCATTGACCTCGCACTCAGTTGATCACTCGCATGACTTCAAACGTGAAGTTTTCCAACAGAAAGCTGTTGTCCCCCCATTACCCTGTATTTAATGATTATAGAACGGTTAGAAATTTTTAACCGTGCATAACATTATGTTAGTCATGCGCAGAAACGTGATTGTATTTTGGTACTGTATTATATTCTTGCATGGCCCCATCACAAATATTCAACTGTATATTGCACTGACGTAATTGCAGAACTTGAGCCTTGTACAATTACTTTTTCAATCAATCAATCAATCAATCAATCAATCAATCAATCAATCAGTCAATCAATCAGTCTGTCTGTCTGTCCATCCGTCTGTCTGCCTGCCTTTTTTTCTCATACTTTCTCTTTTACAGTGACATCCAACCACCGACGCATCCAAAAGAATTAAACAAAGTAGCATAAAGTTTGGATGTCAACATGGTTTATTAGATAAGGCCTTAGCATAAAAGCAAATTCAGACTTCAATTCGCTTTCTTATATCGTTGAGTTCGAAGATATTCAGAACGGTAAAAACCAGCCAAGTATAAAAATGATTCAGTGCAGAGGTCGGAAATAAGTTGGATGTGAGATAACCAAGGCTGAATTAGATTAATTTTTAAAATCTGGCAACCTTCGAAATAATTTTAATAGACCTAAGTTTTCTGAGATAACTATTTCATTGTTACGTTTATATATTTGTTTTGCAAGATTCTTGATGTGAAATCGTGTGTTGAAACAGATGTTGTTGTATCTAGGAATGGTCTTGTTGCCAGTTTAGCCAATAAACTCTGGCTGAAATAAGATTAAGATTAATATAAAATAAAGTTGAAGCAAATTAATACCAAATATATAGTGCGTGTGTTTTTATTGGCTAAACTGGCAACATGACCATTCCTAAATACAACACCATATTTCATTGTTTATCTATCTATTTTTGTCTCTCTGTCTGTCTATCTATCATCCCTGCCTCCTCTTTTTGTTTTGTATTCGTATGGCTTATTTTTTGCCGTTTGATTACCAACGATGATGGATGACTTTAATTCATTATATGAGTGACGACCCTCGTTTTATCAGCAATAAAAAAAGTAGCAATTATCTATCTCTAAAGCAAAAACTCAATATCAATCTCAGTATCATTATCACAAACAACAGTAGTAGCAGTAACAGTAGCAATGTTGGAAACAATAGTAGCAGGGGGAAGAGGCGGAAGCAGCAGCAGCAGCAGCAGTAGAAACAGTGATTTTCATTCTATCGTTTTAATAATTATTTTTCTAGTTGTGCATACATTCATTATCTCACTTCCTAACTCAGCGCCCAAAACATTTATATTATAAATAGCAACACAGCAAAGTCGACTTCAAGTATTGCTTCAAGCAGTTTATTCATACATAGTTGCGTGTCGCACTTTACTGTGCCACATTACACACACACACACACACACACACACACACACACACACACACACACGCACACACATGTATGTATGTATGTATGTATGTATGTATGTTTGTAAGTATACGTGCAGATTTGTATCTTTTGTTTTATGTATGTCTTCTCATGGATATACTTGCATATGCATACTCATATATACTTAAAGGATAAACTTCTGGAAAGTTTTGAATCTGCAGTTTTCGAATCAGTTTCCCCCTTCCTGGTTTCTCAAGATTGGTATTTAGGTAGTGTGTTATATATCCCAGTGCCCCAATAATTACAGGAATAAACCTGAACTTGTAATCTCGATAGAGTAACTGCAGATTTCTCAATAATTCAGCGAAGGTTTGGACTTTTTCACTGATCTTCAGTTTTATGTTAACATCCACTGGGCTACTGTGGATAACATATTAGAGAAAGAGATAATTAAAAAATATAAAATTGTTCCAGATAATACACTTTATACTATAAATAAGGCCTCTAAATTAGTAATGATGAATTACAAGTTAGATAATAAGCTGAACCTTATGTACTTATGCACCCTAGAATTACTTTGAAGGACGATAAGGATAATTTTTATTCAGACCCTAAAGTTAGATTAATTTGTCCATGTAAATCAGACCTTGGTAAATTGAGTAAATTAATATTGGATAAATATATTAATAAATTAAATAAGCTAAACTACCTAAACTTATGGACTAGTAAAAATAATACTCTAAATTGGTTTTATAATATTAAAGAAAAAAAATTGATATAAATTTATTCAAATAGATAATTATTACTCTTCTATTAATGAAATTGTGTTTAATAAGGCCCTAATATATGCAATGAATAAGGTAGGAATGACTTATGATGAAGTTAATGTAATTAAAATGGCTAGGAAATCGTTTATTAGATATAATAATAAATTATTGGCTAGGAAGGATATTAGGGACTATTTTGATATACCTATGGGGGCACCCGATTCTGCACAAGCTATGGATTTAGTAGGTATTTATTTATTATCTGAACTTCAATTAGAAAATTTAAAGTTAGAGGGTGGTTTATATAGAGATGACCGTTTATTAATTATTAAGAATTGCACTAATAGAAAACTTGTATTATATAAGAAGAAACTATATAGTTTCTTTAAAAGGTATGGTTTAAGTATTACTATATATAAAGGGAACTATAATGTAAATTATTTAGATGTTAATTTTAATTTACTAACGGGTAAAACCCAACCATATCATAAATTTAATGAAAGCCTTAGATATATAAATGCTAATAGTAATCACCCATCCTCAATTAAGAATAATATTAGTAAACGAATATCATTACTTTCTTATGATTTAGAGATTTTCAATAAACATGCACCTTACTATAATGAAGCCCTGCGAGAGGCAGGATATAATAATAATATTAAATTCTTTAACAATAATGATAATAATAATAATTTTAATAATATTAAAAAGAAATATAATAACAACAACAACAACAACAACAATAATAATAATATTAATAATAATAATATTAATAATAATGATAATATTAATAATAATAACAATAACATAAATAATAGGAATAAAATTTGGTTAATGGTTCCTTATGGGGCTGAAGTTAAAACTAATATTATTAAAGAGATTTTAAATATTATTGAACAATTTATTCATGATAATCGAAAATATAAAAAAAATTTTCTCTAGTAATTATTTTGGAGTTGGTTATTCTACTAATAATAATGTAGGTAACATTATTTCTTCTTTTAATAAATTTAAGTTGAATAACTTTTATAAAGTGAAATTTTATAATGATACCAATAATAATAAAGATAACGTTCTCATTGATTGTACATGTAGAGATAAAAGTAATTGTAAATTTAATAATAAATGTAATTTACATGATGTTGTTTATAAATGTATCGTTACTTTAATTGATGAGAATAATAATAATAATAATAATAATAATAATAATAATAATAATAATAATAATAATAATAATAATAATAACTTAAACGCAATCTATATAGGGTCTACTTCAAAAATTAAATTAAGAATGGCTCAGCATATGCATTCCTTTAAGAGTATAAATCTTATGAACTCTGTTGGGCTTAGTAAATATATATGGGAACTTAAATCTCAACGAATTAAGTATAATTTAAAGTGGGAGATAATTTGCAAGGCGAAATCATATAGTATAGGTAGTAATTCCTGTTTATTATGTTCTAGTGAGTTTAAAAAATAATACTTAATAATCATAATAAATTAGTTAATTCATTGGACAAGTGTAAAATTAAATTTAGATGCAAATTACTTAACTTATATAATAAATTTTTAGATAAATAGCGAGTATATTTAAACCCTATTTTTGTTTCTAATTTGTAGTTATAATTTGTACTAGTATTAATGAATATTAATTACATTATAGTTTTTAAATTAACTTAAGTTTATTGAATTAGTGGTTATAATATTGATACTAATTGAATTAGTACTGAGTTTATATAGAATGACTATAAAAGTTGTTTTGTTCGAATAAAGGTTGGGCTCCAGCGTAACCGTATTTTGCGATGCGCGCGTAGATTGTGTTGGCTGGAGACCGGATAGGACATGTAACCCTGGCTTTCGGGATCTGCTAAACTATTTCCAGCTGGCAGACCCATATAGGTTGGAAAACCTGGACGCTCCATTGTGGACATGGTCAAACAGCGACGGGTCTTCCCGATCATATTTAGATAGGACTTTGATTAGAAAGGCAGATAAGAGTATAGTTAAGTGTTCACAGTTTTATCCAGTTACCAACAGTGACCACAAAATGGTTACCTGTAAGCTGAACGAAGATATGCTGCATAGACAGGGATCTGGCTACTGGAAACTCAAAACGTCCCTTTTGGTGATTGAGGAGTATAGAAAGCGGATTAAGCAGTTAATTCAGAGGACGTTAACGGGTACCATCATTAAAAGCAAATAGTGGACCAAGTGAAGGTGAAGGGACTGGAATTGAACCAGCATCTCGAAGCCCAACAGATGGGTGCATTGTCAGAGCTAAAATGCGTGCAATGGGCTGTGAATGAATCAAGGCCGCTGGATGGGCCTGAACGGTGGAAGCTCAACGTAGAAATGACTCCACTCTTCGGTCTATGGTGAATCATCAAGGTGTATTGGTAAACGAACCCGAGGAAATGTGTGAGGCCTTTCTGGAGTACTTCGCCCGGCTGTTCGGGAGTGGCGGCGGGCCGGATGGTAGGGGTGACTTTGAGGCTTCCTTGCCGGGCTGCCGCGCCTCTCGGAGCCGGATGCGGAGTTTTGTGAAGGGCCGATTACGCCTGAGTAGGTGTCTGAGGCTATGGCAGACTGTGACGCGGGTAGGTCGCTGGGACTGGATGATCTTCTCTACGAGCTATATAAGTGTATGCCAGACTTGTTCGGGCACCTGCTGGCCAATGTGTATGCGAACTGGCAACAGAATGGGTTTATATCCAGATCTGTACGCCGGGGAGTGGTATGAGGAATTTGTTTCAGCTTATACGGATGACGTCACCATCAGTGTGACCACAATGGCACGCCTACATGTAGTAGGTAAGGCTATTGAGGTTTACGGAATGATGGCAGGAGCAAAGATTAACCGGGAAAAAATCAGTCGGCACCTGGAAGGGCAAGTCGATGTCTTCGGATAGCGTCGTTGGACGCTGGATGGAGGGACCGGTTAAATTGCTAGGGTTCTGGTTTAGACCAGATCTCCAGGTAGAGAAAAAGTGGGCTGAGGTTTCGAACAGGGTTGCCTCCGTAGTCAAGACCTGGTCCTGGCGGTGGCTATCCCTGAAAGGGGGGGCGGAGGTGGCCAATGTGTTTATCGCATCGGTCATTACCTACCACCTGACCGTCGTTCCTTGCCCGGATTCGTCGTTAATTAAATTAGAGAGAGAGCTCTTCCGCTTTTATGGAAGAACACATCGCCACTTTTGCGAAACTCTATCTGTTGCCAAAGACCGTTAAAAGGAGGATTAGGGATGCCTTGGTTGATGATGCGCAGACATGCGCTGAGGTTGAGGCATCACTGGATTCTCCGGGATGGTGAACGGGTGTGTTCTATGCTAGCAAGACAAATGTTCTCCGAGTTCGCTAGTTTTTGCGGAAGGGAAGACTGGTGCTTTCGTAGATCGGGGTTGAGTGCATGGCATACGGAGTGCCGTAAGGCCCTCTTGCTTTTCTGTTGCTCGGGTAATGCCAGCGGTGGGGGTTCTACAGCATTCTTCTATAGAGGGTTAGTAGAGGCTGAATGTGACGATGGGGGAGACTCTGGGTCTCGAGTATATTCAACTTGACAGCCTGTTCCTTCATTCGTTCGGGTTGAGGTCGTCGGATAATTTCCAAAAGTCCTTGACCTGGTAATGTTATAGAAGTGCCTTACCCGTTTGGATTAAGCTTGCAAGACATGGTAAACGCCAATCATCGACCTGTCCAAGATGTGCGCGGGTTAGAGAAACCGTCCCGCACGCTATTGTTCAGTGTCCGGAAGTATCGGAAATGTGGGCTTATGCGGAACATCTGTTGTCTGGCACAGGGAGAGTACAGCTGTCGGCTGAGTCAATCAAAAAAAAATTGACCCACCTGGATTTTTAACAAATGAAGTTAAGAATTGCTTTCTCATCGTAGTAGCAATAGCGAAAGAGGCGGTGTGGAAGACAAGGATGAAAGGAGTCAAGACAGGCAGCTTTATCTCCAGCCGCGCCTTACAAAGGTATTTCGCTTTTCACCTGAAAAGGAAAGTGTGGCTGGAGAAGAGGTGTCTGTCGGAGAAAATGTTCAACGAAAAATGGAAGTATGTAGCACGAGTGTTGCGAGTGAATATGCTATAAAGTGTAAAAAAGTATCAGTGGTGGACTGGGGCTCGTGGTGTCGGGACTGAACCCAAACTCCATTCAATTTGTATTATCCTTTTGTAATGTATAATCATTCGTTTATATATACTTTAATTTTTAACTTCATTTTATTGTAATTACATATCGAACATCTTACCCCAAATCAGGTTGTGTTGTCCCCATCTTTGTCGGTCCCTAGTGGGCAATAAAGAAATACTTAAAATATTATCACTGACGGCAAATCATCGTAGCGAAATCGAAGTCCTGTTGTATCTATTCTGTCTCCAAATATTTCCTGCAACCTTCCTGCTCCAACAACACAGCTTTCTCATTTCGATTCTCCTCTTTGTCAGCCAGTTTGATCCTTATTACATTTTTCATTTTGGAAATTCTCTTCTCTATCCCCACACTCTTTCTGTAACAAACCATCACTCTTTCATGTTTCCCCTTCGGTGGTTCTCTCTCTGCGGTACCTCACCACTCTCTACCTCTGTTGCTAGTATTCTCGCCTTTGTTTGTCCTTCCTTCTCACTTTCAAGTGTCTTTTCCGTCCTTCCTCCTCCTTACTAGTTGAAGGCAACTGTCTTTGTGTTTGTTCCTCAGTTGGTTCCTCTTTCCTTCTTTTCTCATTCTTTTTCTCCTCTGCCTTCCATACCTTTTTAGGTGGAGATTCCACGTTACTTCTCTTTCTTTCTACCATTGCATTTTCCACCATTTCCTCCTCCTCCTCTGCAGTTGCACCTTTTTCTTCCTGACGCTCCTTCTCCGCCTCCTCCTGTTCGCGTTTCTGGGGGCACTTTGCTTTCATGTGTTCCCTTATTCCACATGCGTAACATACCGGGTTTCCCTTCTACAACGATTTTCAATCTCGTGTCATCAGGTAGCACCAGCTCTTCTGCATATCTCTACCAGTTTACCTCCGTCGTTCTGGATATCTTTATCGCCTGTGCATCTTCTGAGTTATAGAGGATGGCTGCCACCAGCCTCGTCTCATCGATTTCTGGGGGCACTCTACCTATCCTTACTCTGGCTGCACGTTTGCCACAGTAAGGAGGTAGAAGTTCCCACTCGGCTGATCTCAGAGGCACAGTGGAGTGCTTCCTCGCTTCTCTTTGCTTATGGAGCGTACTTCTACTGTGCCATACTTTTTTTCCCTCGTGTAAAATGTCGTACTGTCTTTTATTTCTCGAAGATATTCTTCTATCTCTTCCTCTGCTACTATTTCCACTTTTTTTGTTGACACATTTAACGTTCTATATATAATGGTTCTTTTTTCTGTTTTTTTCCAGCATTTCTTTAGGGGACGTCAACCTCAGGCTGTCTCCCACCTTCTTCAGTAAACCGTTATATTTTTTATAGTTTTTCTCTTTTAATTTAATTTCGTGGACCTGCAGTACCTCTACTGACAGGCCTTTACCGGTCACCACAGCGTAACTGCCAGTTGGTTTACCTTCTATGGTAGTATTATTAACTTCACTCAAAAAATAAATTCCAGTTAACTACAATAATTCCAACGATTCCAGTCAATAACGGTTTCAACAATTCAGCAAATCAACAATGCAACACAACTCACAAGGAGCGGACTCAACTGCAACTAAAACACAACAACTCGCGAGACTACCAAAACGCCCTCACCGACTACTATTGATCACTACTCATTATAAGGGTTCAGATAGTCCATTTTCCAATCTACCAGGGGTGTCAATGACTCTCGCCACATCTCTTTTGAGATTGACTTCCGTTGGAAGTTAATATTTCTATTTCTTTATTTTTGTTTCATCACATCCCCCTTTTTGAGATTTTCCTCCTTGGAAAGTTTAATATTTCTTCCGTTTAGTCACTACTTCCAACAGTTCTGTTTGTTTTCTCTTTCTTGTGTTGTTACGCCTAGGTTCGATTCCTTGTGGCGTTGGAACATCAAAGGTGTCATAGAACACTTCCATGGGTATCTTTTTGTTCTGTATATCTATTTTAAACTAGTTTAAATGCCTTTTGTGTTTCCATTTTCGCCTCTTATCATATATGTCATTTTGCCTTTTTTTTTTGTTACTACACCGTCTTCCCAACCCTGTCTTCCATTTTTATATATTTTGAAAAACACCTTGTCACCGAAATTAAAAAAACTTTGTCGTATTTTTAGTGTTTTCCCTAGTTGCTATTCTTGTCGGTAGCAGCTTGTGGAAAATTGACTTTATTTTTCGAGAAAGCATTAATTCCGCAGGCGACTTGCCTGAAAAAGCGTTTGGGTTTGGTGTTATCCTATAAACCCTCAAGAATTGCGTCAATGTTGCGTCATCAACTATCACGTCGGATGTCGGTTTACTAATTTACATATTCCTGGCTATTTAGTAAAACTGTCTACCACTATTAGATAATATGATCGATTTAACGGTCCTGCGAAGTGTATATGTATTCTGGACAATGGAATATCGGTTTTGGGCCAAGGGTGGCCCAAACAGGTGGTGACTTCGCTGCAAGAGCACATCCTCTGTAGGATTTTACCAACTCCTTGATATCTAGATCCATTTTTGGCCAGTAAACATAACACTCATTAGTGACTTTATTCTAGAAATTCCTGGAATTCCTTTAACATTTGACTTTGTAGTGAGGTAGGCATTACGCACATTATCACATATCGAATACAAATTTGAAACAGTGTTACGTCCAGCCACACGTATTTTTTTATGTTCCTTCTGATCTCATTATTTTTTTTCATTTTTACGATAAACTCGTCAGTTCCTGCCTTAATTTTTATTTCCTTCAACATATCACGCACAACATTGCACAATATATTTTTAAAATTTCATTTTCGACTTTTAACACCGCTATCACTTGTGTCTTCTAGTGGTTCACTGTATTTTGGTATTAATCTTGATAAATCATCTGCATGTCTCAATTTTTTCATGATGTCGTAATTCAGTTGGATCGTTCCCTAGCGCTGCAATCTATTGGCTCTATGAGTGGGGATACCCCTTTTTTTCTCCATAGATGAACAATAATGGGTGGTGGTCTGTTTGTAGACGGAACCTTCTTCCATGTATAAATTTATGGAATTTTTTTTTACCACAAATATGATGGCTAATGCCTATTTTTCTATCAGCTGGCAATAATGAACGTGAAGCATGAACTACTGCTTTCAGGCTACCATCTTCATACTTGTGTAAAATCACAGCTCCAATACCACTTTCACTAGCATCTGCTGCCACCACTATTTCTAAATTCGGATCAAAATGTGATAACAACTCCGACGTTAAAACGTTTTTTCATTTTTTCAAAAGCTTTTTGGCATTTGTCCAACCAGTTCCACTTAACGTCTTTTTTTAACAAGTTATTCAAGGGTGCTCTTAAATCGCGCATATTCAGCATTAGCCATCATATTTGTGGTAAAAAAAAATTTGCAAGCCCTAAATATGCTTGTAGCGTTGTAATGTTCGTCGAGGGAGGCATATTTTTTTTGCACTCGCCGTAGGCGTGTCTGGTCTGCATCCATTTTCATGAATAATCTGTCTTAGGTATTTTATTCTTGGCATAACAAATTCACATTTTAACTCGCTGAGCTTAAAACTGTACTCTTATTCTTTCGAAGAATTTTTTAACATATTCAGCATGCTGATACTGAGATTTATTTTTATGAGTATGTCGTCAAGGTAAGCTACAGCGAAATCCGAACCTGCGAACATAACGTCCATAATTTGTTGGAAAATGCCTTTATGGGTATTTATTGTCAATAATTTTGATCATTCCTCATTGACTTTTACCTCCATTCAACTTCGCGAAAATTTCTTCCGGACTAGGTAATGGGTAATTATATGGCATCAAGCATTCGTTTAATCCCGTTGAGAAATCAGCGCTTACTCGGATTTTATTATTTTTTTCTTGACTTAATCTGTAGGGGACGCCCATTTTGAGTAATTAATTTCTTCAATAACGCCAAGCTTTTCAAGTCTAACCAATTCTTTGCTGACTTGTTTCAACGCTGCAAAAGGTACCGTTCTTTTTGGTTTAAATACCGGTATAGCGTTTTCTTTCACTTGAAACTTCACCTCTGTTTTGTTGCAAAGACCCAATTCCTCAGAAAAAAATTCAGGAAAATTTGTTTTAATTTAATTCTTTTTAAATTCTCCGACGCCTTATTTGTAATGGCGGAAGAACCATTTACATTCTTACAAAAAATATTTATAGGCAAGGCCTATAAATTAAATATTTTCTTTCACAAGAGAAAAGATAGAAGAGAGAGAGAGAGAGAGAGAGAGAGAGAGAGAGAGAGAGAGAGAGACATTTATTGGATGGCCGTTGACTCTCAAGAGTTCCTCCGCCCTTTGACGGGTTTTGTTTTTCATCCCGCAGGGTGTCCAATAAACACCCTCCTCACCAAGTAAGCTTGGTGCGGTTGCCGGTTTAGTCGCCGACGACCCGACCATGCAACAGGTTGTATTGGGTTACATGTTACCAGTAGCACTCAAAAGTGACCTTACATACATATATACATACATACGTACGTACGTACATACATACATACAAACATACATACATACATACACACATACATACATACATACATCCATACATACATACATACATACATACATACATACATACATACATACATACATACATTAATGTGTACGGATATTTGAACAGTCACATGTTGATATGGAATATACTCGCTGGTATACACCTATATAAACTGCAATGAAGCACACACGTACACAGACTTATACACGTACACCCAGAACATGAGCGGAAATTTATCCACACAAGTACACACACATACATACACACACACATCGATAAACTCAGACATCCGTAAACCACAAGAGGTCTCGACTTAGACAAGGGAGCTATCCGGCTTTGTTAGTGACCGACTTGAATTCGGCAAAAAAAAAAAACTTAACCCCTAAGTAAAACATATTCATTCATTCACTCATTCATTCATTCATTCATAGATACTTATATACATACATTAATGTGTGTGTGTGTGTGTGTGTGTGTGTGTGTGTGTGTGTGTGTGTGTGTGTGTGTGTGTGTGTGTGTGTGTGAATGCAAGTACTGTTAGTATTTTATATGGTTTCAAGTTTGAGGTTTTAATGAAAAGTAAATGAAAGAATTTCGAAATTTCGAGTCCGATATGTACCATATATGAATCTATGATATTGGTTTATAACCACACGTTTTTAGGGAGAGTATATAAGCATTTCCAGAAAATCTGCCAGTGAAGATGTTAATATATTTGTCGAAAGGAAACTGAGTGTGGCATTTATTATTCAAATGATTAAATAGAATATAGTTGTGAATTGTACTTCCGAAATTCCTACACTACTTCCTTGATTCCAGCTGTTTTTAAAGCGATAATAGAGGCACGTAGAAGAATGAAATGCCATCCTTCTATCTACTACTACTACTACTACTACTACTACTACTACTACTACTACTACTACTACTACTACACTGCTTATTTAATAATGTATCATGCGACATAAGACATCCAGCAAATATTATGCTACTCGATCCGATGCCAGATTAAACAGTTTTTTTCGCTGGGCACTTAGCAATACGACTGATTGTTTTTGCTTTTCCTTGGTTGTTTCCCGTTCTTACTTGATATTCTTTTGTTTACATTCCAATCTACATTCCAATAAAAAGAAGACTTTACAAAATAGCAATAACAACAACAACAACAGTAATAATAATAATAATGATGATGATGATGATGACGATGATGACAATAGTAATAAGTGATCCTTAAGCCGAAATTAAACGGATGGAATAATATTGAAGCTATCAACACCTGGGCGGTTTCACTCCTTAGATATGGAGCAGGGGTAATCGCATGGACAGTAGACGAACTAAACAGCTTAGCCAGAAAGACAAGAGAGTTGCTGACTAGATATGGGATACTCCACCCAAAAAGTGATACAGACAGACCGTATGTACCAAGAAAAAGAGGGGGAAGAGGACTGATTGGATGCGAACAAAGCATTAGAACAAAAGAAAACAACATAGCATGCTATGTAAAAAATGCTACAGAACCACTATTATTGGAAGCAAGAAGGTCAGACTTGTGTACGATGGAACATTACAAAGATAAAGCACTGTACAAGCATGTGAGAAGGAATGAAACTGAAAATAGGTGGAAAAAGAAAAGAATGCATGGACAATTTCATAGGGATGTTGAAGATAGACAGACAGAAAAAAAAGATAGCTATGGATGACTAAAAGAACGAATTACATCAAATACAGAATAGACAACACATCAGAAAGTGATAAGAGAATCTGTGGACAAAATGGTGAAACCGTATGGCATATTACCAGTCCTTGTGCGCCACTAGCCCAGAGAGAATATAAGTGACGTCATGACAATATAGCAAGGATTATCCATTGGACACTCTGCAACAAGTATGAACTTGACAGATTAAAAAAGTGGGACGAACATAAACCCGAAGTCATCATCATCGAAAATGATAATGCAAAGTTACAATGGGATTTTATGATTCAGTGCAACCATGAGTTAGAGACTAGGAAGTCAGCCATAGTGTTAATTGAGAAAGAATGCAAATGATGCTGGATCATAGATATAGCATGCCTAGCTGATAACAAGGTATGCGATAAGGAAGAAAGAAAAGTCGATAGATATAACAGGTTAGCGTGAGAGGTTAAGCAGTTGTGGTCGCTAAAAATGGTGGTAATAGTATCAATAATTGTCGGATCCCTGGGAACAATTAGTAAAATTCTTGAGAAAAACATGGAACAAATAGGGGCTGCAATAAGAGTGGAACACTTGCAGAAAACAGCACTCCTTGGAACCGCTCGAAAAATAAGGGGTGTTATCTTAGTTCACTGGTAGTGAACAGCTGGCACCGTAGTACATCTCCAGCGTTAGAAACTGTGCAAATAAATAAATAAATAAATAAATAATAATAATAATAATAATAATAATAATAATAATAATAATAATAATAATAATTCAGCAGAAGACACAGAAACACTAATATAACCCAGCAGGACAACGGAAAAATAACTCTCAAAGACAGGAATATCTACGATTTCCTTTGAGTATTTTAAATTTTCATCAAAATAAGTTAAGAAACTTACATATCTACAGTTTTCGAACATGCAAACGATCAGCTTTAAAAGCTTTAACATCTACAACTTCTGTGAATACCTATCCTTTCCTTTCTCCCTGAATATTCGAAAATTTAAACATCCTTTTTATTTTAAGAACACTACAGTTTTCTCTGTGCGGACATACAAAAGACCATCTTTAGTAAATCTTAAGACTTTAATATCTACAACTTTCTGTAAAAATTTTACTCTCCTTCTGTAATTGGACATACAAACGAATATTTCTAGAAAACTTAAAAACATTATTATCTAAAATTTTGTGTGAAAATTTTATCGTTCTTTTTCTCCCTGACTACCCGAATATATAAACATACCTTTTATTGCAACAACGCAAATGTACGAAAAAACAGAATTTTTTTTATTAAGGAGGTAAGCACTTGCCAATATATACAAACTGCGCAATTACAAAAACTGTAAATAACAGCAAAACTTATAAAAAGAAAAGGAAGAAAAAAAAACAAGAAAATTCAGAAATTCAAAAATTCAACGATGTATATATAATATAAATTTTTCTATCACTAATTAAAAATAAAACAAAGTGAATTACTACTTTCCAAGGCCAAGTTCAGCACTCTCATTGATCGCTAGTTGCAGTAAACACATTTGACCTCTGCTGACCCAAGGGGCGTAAAACCTCGTCTCCTTATCGCACAGGAATGTCCATTGCTGAACTCCTCACCATATGCCGAATCTATTTACAGACCTGTACAATTTGGTCTATGCACCAAGTAACAACTCTTCCTCCAACTATTCCCTTCAACACTCAGATATTTATGATTATCTCAAACACAAGACAAAATTCGAAACTAAACAACATTTAATAATACCTTTTAATAATAAATGGAAATAGTAGTAGTAGTAGTAGTAGTAGTAGTAGTAGTAGTAGTAGTAGTAGTAGTAGTAGTAGTAATAATAATGATAATAAATGTTAACTGCAAACATAAACAGACTGCATATGAAAAGAAAGAATGGTGGGAGAGGACTAATTAGTATAGACCATTGTATAAGGAGTGAAAGGAGGACGCTTGACGAATATTTGATAAATAGTGACGAAAATATGCTGCAATATACCGGGACCCATATTATAATTGGTAATTTAAAATGATATAGGTAGAACAATGATGGTAATGAAAATACTGTTGTTATGGAGGCGACACAATGCGAGCACGTTATTTATATACATGTGTATGTACATACATGTGCACGTGTATATACAAATAAAAAGAGGAAGAGAGAGATGTGACCTCAATAACAAGTCTCGTATGAACGCCAAGAACAACTCATGAAATCATGATGCAACACAACAAAGAAAGAATTAACGGCGAGAATGAAGCTATAGCCGACCATGGTGAAGGTTTCTCGCTCGGGACGTCCGAAACCGCCAGCATCAGGGGCAGGGATCGGGCCTCGGACGGTCGTTATATTACAACAGACCACATACACGTGTGCGCAAAAAAAGTGGACGAAGGAAGAGTACGATACACTTATTGAATGTCATGAAAGAGCAAAGCTGGAAAGAAGTCGCGGAGTAGGCCGACGTACCTTGAAATTTTGGATGGAAAAGGACATGTGTCCAATGTCAGAAAATAAACTAATGAACCAAGTGAGAGTGATTAGGTTGAGGAGTTACTTAACTGGAGTAGAAATATCTCGGATTAGTGAGAGTCTGAGGGACCCTGCGGATGGGCTACAAAAGATGATCGGAGTTGAAAACAGAGAGGTAGGAATTGAAAGCAGGGAGAAGAGTAGACAGGAGAAAGAGGGGAATGGTGATGGGGCTGTTAAGGATGAGGAACAGGAACGTAATACAGTGAACCCTGATACAGTGGTGGGTGGACATGCAGGAGTAATGAACCAATTAGATAATGAATTGCTTGAAATACAAAAACGACTCGACGACTTGATGAATGCTCCAGAAGAAAAAAATCCCCATGAATATGAGAAGGGTAGATAAGAGTATGATAAATATAGTAGCAAAAAGATAAATACTGTCATACCATACATCCAGATGGGGGACATAAAACAAACAAGGAATCTTCTCCGAGCTTTTGCGCTACTTGTTAAGGAGAAATTACAACTTAAGAGAAGAAAAAAATGGTGGAGCAAAAGAACCATGCGAGAAACGACGCATTGAAAGGGAAATAATGCAGGCAAGGCAAGATCTAGGAAAAACTGAAGAATGGTTAAGAGGAAACTGAAAAAATGTGAAAAAGACCGACCGAGAAAAATTAGAGAAGAATTATAAAATACGGAAGAACGGGTTTGGTGCAGTAATAGAACAGTTAAAACAGAGGATCATAGCAAAAAGCCAAAAGATCAGAAGTTTTGTGAACAGAAAGAAGCAGTTCGAGGAGAACAGACTGTTAAAAAATAACCAGAATCAATTCTTCCGAACGTTCGGAGACAATGGGGAAAATGTTGCTCCTGATGCAAATCAAGCCAAGGAGTTCTGGAGCGGATTATGATGAAACAATGTGGCGCATAAACGGGATGCAATGTGAATAGGAATTATCAAGACAGGATTAGAAGGAGGAAAGAAACAAAGGAATATTGTCATAAGCACGGGTGATGTGAAAGAACAAGTGGGTAAAGTACCTAACTGGAAAGCCCCTGAACCAGATGGGATTCATGGTTTCTGGCTGAAGAGATACCATGCGGTGCATGAAAGACTAGCAGCCCAATTGAATGAGTGTGTCTAGAAAGGTACAGTCTCCTTTCTGGGATGACAACATTTGTAATGAAAGAAGAACGGGGAATATTGTGAAAAACTACCGTCCCATAGCATGCCTAAGCATAATCTGGAAGATACTCCTGGAATATGTGCGGCAAAGACATATATTTTCCTAGCACAGGAAAAATACTACCAAGGGAACAAAAAGGTTGTGGGAAGAGTTCTCAGGGTTCCAAGGATCACCTGGTCATCGATAAAACAGTTTTGAGATATTGTAAAAAATATCATACAAACATGTCTATGGTTTGGATTGACTTTAAGAAGGCATATGATATGATGCCTCATTCCTGGATCGTTGAATGCCTGTAGATATTTGGTGTTGCTGACAGCATCACAAATTTTCTGATGCATAGCATGAAAGAGTGGCAAACCAAATTGTACCCAAGTAATGTATTCCTTGGAGAAGTTGCTATTAAAAGGGGAATCTTCCAAGGTGACTCATTTTCTCCGTTACTTATTGTAATTGCACTAATGCCCATAACAATGACACTTAGGAAAGTTAAGATGGGTTACCGATGTGAGAATAAAGGCCCATCATTGAACCATTTTCTGTTTATGGATGACCTGAGATTGTTTGGGAAATCTGAAAAACAGATAGATTCCTTAACCAAACAGTCCAGAAATGTGGTAGGGACATCGGTATGGACTTTGGGATTACCTAAAGTTCAGTACTTAATATGAAAAGAAGGAAGAAAGCAACCTGCAGAGGATTACGGTGACCATCAAGAGAAACTATGGGTGAACCTGACGGTAGTGGGTATAGATATTTAGGGATTTTGGAGCTGGATGACATTCTACACAGAGAAATGAATGTCAAGGTCAGCGAAGCGTATAAAAAAAGTATGAAATCCAACCTGAATGCCAATAATTTGATTAACTCAATGAATATATGGGCAGTTGCGGTGGTCAGATATAGTGCTTCTATCTTCAAATGGACTAAGGAAGAAATATCAACAGTGATTAGAAGGGCGAGAAAGTTTATGACGCTGCATGGGGTGCCACACCCTAAAACAAACGTAAACAGACTGTATATGAAAAGAAAGAATGGTGGCAGAGGGCAAATTAATATAGACCATTATATTAGAAGTGAAAGGAGAACGCTTGCCGAATATTTGATAAATAGTGATGAAGACCTACTGCAATATGCTGCGAAAGGTATGGGCGTAAATGCAGATGAAATGATGGGCAAGGAAGAGTTTAACCAAAGAGCTGAGAAGAGAAAAGAAAACCTTCATGAAATGGAAATGCATGGACAGTTTGAAAGGATACTCAAGACGTTGAGGATAATACAGCATCGTGGGCATGACTTGAGAGAGGTGATTTGAAGCGTACCATCGAAAGCCTGATCATTGCTGCACAAGACCAGGCTCACGCTACCAATTCAGTAAAGTATAACAGCTATAAAACTTCTGACATCCAGAAATACAGACTCAGTGGAAAGAGTGTGGAAAATGTGACTCACTGTGTAAGTGGATGTGAAAGACTTGCACAAAAAGATACAAGCGCCGCCACGGTAAAGTATGTGTGTATATCTTCATTGGCTCTTATGCCGTAAATGCCAATAATAAGTAACAGAAAACTGGTATGAGCATGTACCAAGTAAAGTCATGCAGGAGGATGGAAAAGTAACGATACTCTGGGGCTATGATTTTCAGACGGATAGTGTAATCGAACACCGTTGGCCGGATGTTGTCATATTGAATAAGAGAAACAAATACTATCAGATTATTGGTGTAGCCATACCAAATGACATGAATGTTGGTTAGTAAAGGGGCTGAAAAAATCACCAAGTTCTCTGAATTGGAAATGGAAATGGCAAGATTGTATGGAATGCGAGAGGGTAATGTAAAAGTGATATCAGTGGTGATCAGAGCGTTGGGTTCAATCCCACTGAAACTTCAAAACTTCTTAAGGTAACTGGAAATCCCATGCAAGATTGATGTCTTGCAAAAAGCAGCCTCATTGGGCACAGCGCACATCTTAAGAAAAGTATTATCCGAGGTCCTTGTGACTTGACAGATGACTAAGACTCCGGTGGATTTTTACCTACACTGTGTTACGAAGGGATACTACTACTACTACTACTACTACTACTACTACTACTACTACTACTACTACTACTACTACTACTACTACTACTAATAATAATAATAATAATAATAATAATAATAATAATAATGATAATAATAATAATGATAATAATAATAATAATAATAATAATAATAATAATAATAATAATAATAATAATAATAATAATAATGGTGATGATGATGATGATGATGATGATGATAATGATGATGATAATAATAATACATCCACTGAAACTACAAACCCAAAAAACTACAAACCCATAACAAGTTTCCCTACAACTCCCAAGACATTAACCTCAATAATATCTCAAAAGATGGCCTAACGTCTAGAAGAAAACAACTTGTTTCCAGAAAAGCAGAAGGGGTGCTGCAAAGGCTGATATAGCTGTAAAGATCAGTTATTGATCAACAAAGCCATAACTAAAGACTGCCAAAAGATAAAGAAGGGCCTAAGCATGGAAAGCTTAGTATCATCCACACATGGATCTTAGAAACACTATGAACAAGGTAGCACCAACAATAATAAAATATATGACATGCCATGAATAAATGGCAAACAGTGCTGCAGCACCAGACTAAAGCCATCCCCATTAGAAGAGGAATATTCCAAGGAGACTCCCTCTCTCTACTCCTTTTCTGCCTGGCACTGACATGCAAAACTGAACAGGATGTAGATACAACTGCCACCGTAAAACAACCAGCCATGGATGATCTAAAACTGTATGCTGCAAATGATAAACAACTGGAAACATTACTACAGAGAGTGCATGGATTTACCAAAGAAATAAATATGAAATTCGGTTTAGAAAAATGTGCCAAAGCAACCCTGAAAAGAGGAAAACTAGCTAAGAGTAAAAATATCACACTAGATAAAGAAAGTGAAATAAGAGATTTTTTCCAAACCTAGGGAATCAATGAACTACATACGGTACAACACACGCAAATGAAAGCAAAGTTAAGGAAGGAATATTATAGACGAGTTAGAGTAATACTTAAAAACAGAGCTCAGTGCAAAAAAACAAAACAAAACAAGATAATAGGTATCAAAACTCTAGTTTTCCCAGTTATAAGATACAGTTACAATATTCTTAATTGAAACCAAATGAACTAACCAAACTAGACAGGAAAACAAGAAAAATAATGGCGGAATTTAGAATACCCCATCCAAAATCTAACATAGATAGGTTATATATACAACGAACTGAAGGTGGTAGAGGTCTTATACAACTAGAAAACTACTATAAAATAATCACCATAGGATTACAGAAATGATAAAACAATGGTGAGAGAAGCCCTTACATTGGAATAACAACAGAAAAATGATGGTATAGGCATATGCAAGAAAAGGTTTCAGAAAATGATAAAACAACCATACTCTGGGATATTCCAATGCACACAGATATAGTTGTCAGAGATGACCAAGAAAAAATGCCTTATAATCGACGTATCAGTCTCAACAGATGGTAATGTATCTCTAAAAGAAACGGAAATTCTCTCAAAATACAAAGATCTGGAAATAGAGATAACCCGAATGTAAAGCCTAAAAACAGAAATACTCCCTATTATGATAGGTGCATTGGGCATGATTAAAAAAACATTCAGATAAATACATAGCCAAAACACCAGGACTTACGCATATATATATATAGATCGGTAGCTACTACACACATTTTTTTCTCTCCTTGTTTCTTTCCTTGTTTCTTTCTGTGTTCCTTTCTGTAGAGGAGCGTAGGCTCGAAACGTAAAAGACTTTTTCAATTCCTGAGCGTTATACTAATACATCTGCTTGTTTTCAATACCACCTGTCTTCGTCTTTTGTTTTTTTCGTGAACTCTCCCTATATATATATATTATATATATATATATATATATATATATATATATATATATAACATACAGAAAATAGCACTACTACTCACCGCATTTTCAATACAATAACAAACCACAGCACATACCCAAAGCACACAGAGATACGCTCGATAGTGCAGTGAAAGCAGGTAATAAAAACAGACTACTGAAATATTATTATATTTCAGTAGTCTTGTTTTTATTACCTGCTTTCACTGGTTTCAAATTTTGGCATAGGGCCAGCAGACTTTGAGGGAAGAAGGTAAGTCGATTATATCGACCCTAGTACTTGACTGGTACTTATTTTATCGACCCCGAAAGGATGAAAAGCAAAGTCGACCATGGCAGAATTTGAACTCAGAAAATAAGCACAGACAAAATGCCGCTAAGCACTTTGTCCGGCGTGCTAACGATTCTGTCAGCTCGCCGCCTTTCAATAACTCTTTCTACTATACGCACAAGGCCTGAAATCTTGGGGGCTAGGCGATTGCATCAACCCCAGTGCTCGACCTGAAAGGATGAAAGGCAAAGTCGATCCCGGCGGCATTTTAACTCTGAACGTAAAGTCGGATGAAATGTCGCTAAGCATTTTGTCGGGCGCGCTAACGATTCTGTCTGCTCACCACCTTAATAATAGTTATTTAATTATTAGCCTCAAGGAATCAATACATACTATGAATATACAGATGCTAACAACATTGAAAATTAACAAAGTAAGTTATATAAAGAACGTGGAGAGTAGTGCGGATGTTATAAAACAAGAAATGAGTATAAAATGATGAAAGACAACAATTAAAACGAAATATGATATAATTTAAATCTGAAAAACATGTAAAATATTTTGGATTGCTTGCTTTGGAAACCCACTGGCTAAATTGGACCGGAGAATCTCACGACTCTGCCCTTCCATTATCCATCGTACTGACTTCTGGTCTACCAAAAGGCGTTTATGAGGATTTGGGGAATAGGATAGTTTAGAAATATTCCAACGTATTCAAGTTCTCTTAGTTTCATGTATTTATAATACTACATTGAGCTCTTACGGATATTCTGTCTCCCGGCTCTTTACGTTCTAAATACAAATCCTCTCGCATCACTTTGCAAATGGTGTTGGTTCGTTTACGTCCCTGTAACCTAACGGCTCGGCAAAAAAGATCGATAAAATAAGTGCCAGTCTTTATAGAAATAAGTACTTATTTTGTTCCACTAAATCTTTCAAAACAGTGCCCCAGCATGGCCTCATTCCAGTGACTGAGACAAATAAAAGGAGATAAAAACGATACGCACCTAAGTATAAAAATTTATCAAGTTTATCGTGGTTTACTTGAAATAGTGATACGAAAATGATGTCTTAGCGGAGCCAAAAAAGAAAAAGAAAAAAAAAGAAATTTTTTTTTGAAAAGCAACGAACATTAAGAGGAGATGAAAAAAGCTTATGAGTAATTAATTAGAAACAATATTTAAAACAATATTATCATCGTAAATACATGTGCATGACAAGAAAAAAAATAACATTTTGGTTACCTTGATGTGTCTAATTAAAAACAACAACATTAAACAAAATCATAGTATTTATAAAGTGTAATGGTGTATGAGTCAAGAAAATAAGTTAGAATTCTTATGTTTGCAAGCACTGCAGTACCACTTCTGTAGTAAACCATATTTCATTTTCGTTTCGTTATTTCAAGAAAATCACGATGTTTTTATAAATTCATGATTGTTTCGAAAATATTTCCTAATTCTCTATTCTTTCTTTTTATTTTCTTTTATTCTTATACTTGTTTCAGTCATTTGACTGCGTCCATGCTGGAGCACCGCCTTTAGTCGAGCAAATCGACCCCAGGACATTTTTGCCGAACCGCTAAGTTACGGTAACGTAAACACACCAACAAGGGTTGTCAAGCGATGTTGAGGGGCAAACATAGACACGCAAACACACGCACGCACACACACACACACACACACACACACACATACATATATACGACGGTCTTCTTTCAGTTTCCGTCTACTAAATCCACTTACAAGGCTTTGGTCGGCCCGAAGTTATAGTAGAAGACACTTGCCCAAGGTGCTACGCAGTGCGACTGAACCCGGAACCATGTGGTTGGTAAGAAAACTTGCGCCTCCATATTTATTTTTTGACTAAAATTTATTTTATTTTTGCATTTTTGCCTTCGACCTTCAGTTTTGGTGTTATCACCCATCTTTTTTTTTATTTTGTTGTGTGGAATAGCATTTTTCTTGATTTGTTTTGTTTAGTATTCCTGTGGGATCTTTTCGGTTTGAACGGCAGTTTTTAACATAATTTCTAGGTAACTAAAAAATTTTGAACTTCGTATACTGGTAGAATGTGTTTATAAAACATCTTTTTCTCTTGGCTTTATTGAGAAAATTCTATGGTTTGTAAGATATTTGTTGTTGTTTTTTCTTCAATTTCTGCAATCTCAACCA
Organism: Octopus sinensis; assembly: GCF_006345805.1. Lineage (NCBI taxonomy): Eukaryota > Metazoa > Mollusca > Cephalopoda > Octopoda > Octopodidae > Octopus > Octopus sinensis. The sequence goes on along the minus strand of NW_021825710.1, from coordinate 113,666 downwards.
ATCACTGACGTGTATTGAGGTAAAAAACATTCTGTGCCGCATGAATATGTCCCTCGTTTAAGAAACAGATTGGGTTTATTTACATTTGTGAAGAAAAAAAGATACCCTTCCCCGACCCCTAACCCTAACCCTAACCCTAACTAACCCTAACTAACCCCAACTAACCCTAACCCTAAAATAGATTGAAATGCAATAGATCGATACTAGGGTCATAATTATGGGTGACAATTTCATATGACACCGCTAGAAAAAACTGCCGTTCAAACCGAAAAGATCCTTCCTGTGTTCCAAACACCTGAAATTACCATTCTGCAAAAAATGCCCCAAATTCTCTTTTCCGATATGTTTACCATCTCCCCTCACCTCTCAGCACACTCGAGGAGGTATAAGACCAGCTAACTGTGAAAAACAAAGACCATTATAGTAGCAATAGAAAAGGCAGAGGGAAGAGGCTGAAATTTGAGACTGAAGCGATTTTAATGCAAATTTCTGAGTAATTAAATGCAAATCAAGTAGGGGTTACTTCATTAGATATAGGTGCAGTAGTCTGCCATAGTTTGCTCGACAACAACAAAAACAACAGTAACAACAGCGGATTTGAAGTTAAACAAATGTGTATTGAACAAAACTAGGAATCTGAAAGTCAAATTCAGCAAAGTACAAGAAATGTTTTTAAGATACAGATCTCTTATCTTTTATCTGTAATTTATCTCTACAACCCAGGCTACACTATACGCCAACCTTTCCTTGAAACATGCTATACACAATTACACATTTCAGTAATAATGGGTTCTTGTTACGTAGGTTCAAAAACTCCTTTTATTTTCCTTTAAAATCATCCATTGTCATCATAACCCTCCGAGCTTCTCTAACAAGCAATAGATACCTCCTCCTTCTCTCACTTTTTCATCTTTCTCTCTCTCCACCCCCTCTCTCCCTCCTTCCCTCTCTCACTTTTCTTCCCTCTCTCTCCCTCCCATTATTTCCATCGATCTATTTCAATCTATGGAAGTATGACTCATCTCCAAGCAGGCCTGTCTCTGAAACTACCAACTGCCCAGCCATTGTCCTCACGTTGAATATCACAAAATTAATAAAGAGACAAACAATCACGTCAATTATCATCTTGAATCTCTCTCACCCCAGTAACTATTTGTTTAGTTTCCGTAGAGTCAGATCAACCGGAGATTTGCTGTTATACGTCTCACATCAGTGACTTTCGCCTTTAAAAACTTTAGGACATCTTAAATTGTCAGCGGCCGTTCGCTAATTTAAGGTTTTGTTGTGTCCTCTTTTGATCATACAGTTTGATAATGAAACTTCCACTGAATGTTTCTACAGATATATTATTCTCTGTCTGGATACTGTTAAACTTGATACATACATATATACATACATACATACATACATACATACATACATACATACATACAAACATACATACATACATGCATGCATACATACACATGGCGAGGTGCCGAGCAATTGCTAACCAACAAAACTGTGATGTCAGAGGTGCGAGAGCATAGGAGGTACCTTGTTTCAATGTGGCTAGATTATAAGAAAGCCTTTGAATCTGTTCCCCACTCATGTATGCTAGAAGCCCTTCAACCTGTTCTTTCTCTATTGGCAAAAAATCTTGAAATAAACTTAATAATGACATACATACATACTTACATGCATACACATATATACATACATACATACAAAAAATACCCTGTTTTTGATGTTGAAATTCTAATGAAGGAGCCTTGGATTTAGATTAGAAACCAGCTCTTTCTCTTGGCAAGAAATCTTAAAATAAACCTGAATGATGACATACATACATTAAACTGTTTTCTCCCCTGTCCTCTCTGATTCCCTTTTCTCCCTTTCACCATTTTCCATCTGCCTCTCGCTCTCCCCCTTTCTCTTTTCTCTCTCTCGTTACACACACGTGATCATCGTCCATCTTTCTTTTCCTCGCGTGACCATCTTTCTTTCCTGCACGGACGTCTCCTATCCCTCTCTTCTATTTTTTCTCTTTTCAAAGAAAATACTTCTCTCAGCGTTCACTGTTTTTCCCACGTTCAGGTCTAACGACCTTCGTTTGTTTTCGTTCAATTTCCCTGTATGTCTCTACAGTCCTGTTTTTGTTCCTAACTTTGACTCTCCATAACTTCAAAATTATATTTTGGTATTCATGGGAGCATAATGAGTCTTCGAAGACTTATATATTTGTTGATTTGCTCGAAATGGGGGAATAGATAGACAGCCGACAACTGATGATGAGTCACTCTTTGTATTACTTGTCCTCTTTTCTCTCACATTATTTGTGCATATTTAACTCATTTGTTTTCATATTTCATGTTGTTTACTGTTGGTGACGTCCTGTACCCATATATGCATATATATATTATTTATATTATTACATGCATACATACATACATACATATGCATACACATAAATCATATTTCGCTATTAACTGATATTTATATGTTATCGATTTTTGGATAAATATTACTCTTGTTTGTCCTATTCCTTTCTTAATAAACAGCTATGTTCATATATATATATGTTCGTGCGTTTATAGAAACATTGTACGAATTGGGACATCTACTCGTACATATCACGCATATATATTCGTATATATATATATATATATATATAATTTCAACAATTGAGGGTAAAATTAATTAATTAATTAATCAATTTCACCAAGTATTCAGTATGCAAAGGGACCATTTAAGGCAAATTCAAATTATTACATTATATAAAAGGGCTTAGTAAAATAAATTACTTTGCCGCATACTGAACTCGTTAGAAATAGCAGCTAAAAAAACTATTTCTAACACTTAAAGAAAACCTCTCTCATATAGTGTTTGCTCAATTCAACTCAAGAAAGTATGAGGGTAGAGACATTAAAAAATCAAATGCAAAGGTTATTTGAGTACGTACGTTTCAAGATTAGCCAAAATCGACCCTTCTCTCATCAGCTCAGAATGCCCTTGTTTGAATTTGAAAACACTGAAAATGGGAGCATACCCTTTCGGCTTGTTATCGCTTCTGAAGATCTGTTCCAAACTAACAGTGCCAACAAACTCAAATATGCAAGAGAAAAATTTCTGCTCTCCCCTTTCCACCAGCGTGGGTTAAAATCAGCAAACACTATGCTTTTTTCGGTAAAATCCGAGACAATTAAGTAGAGAGAGATAAATTATAATTTCAACAATTGAGGGTAAAATTAATTAATTAATTAATCAATTAATTTTACCCTCAATTGTTGAAATTATAATTTATCTCTCTCTACTTAATTGTCTCGGATTTTACCGAAAAAAGCATAGTGTTTGCTGATTTTAACCCACGCTGGTGGAAAGGGGAGAGCAGAAATTTTTCTCTTGCATATTTGAGTTTGTTGGCACTGTTAGTTTGGAACAGATCTTCAGAAGCGATAACAAGCCGAAAGGGTATGCTCCCATTTTCAGTGTTTTCAAATTCAAACAAGGGCATTCTGAGCTGATGAGAGAAGGGTCGATTTTGGCTAATCTTGAAACGTACGTACTCAAATAACCTTTGCATTTGATTTTTTAATGTCTCTACCCTCATACTTTCTTGAGTTGAATTGAGCAAACACTATATGAGAGAGGTTTTCTTTAAGTGTTAGAAATAGTTTTTTTAGCTGCTAT
>NW_021825710.1:82500-105000 GCF_006345805.1 Octopus sinensis | reverse complement strand
CATACACACATACATACATACATATACATACATACATACACACACACACACACACACACACACAGTATTGAAGCTTGAGAACAATCAGATACATTTGCAACACATCTGTTGAAAATATTATTGTTCACACACATGCATATACATATATACATACAGACAGACAGACAGATAGACACACACACACACACACACACACACATGATCCAGCATGGCCACAACCTCAAGGCTGAAACGTATAAAACAATAACAGAATATAAATGTGTGCATGTGTGTGAGAGAGAGAGAGAGTGTGTGTGTATATGTATGTATGTATGTATGTATGTATGTATATATATATAATAATGCGGTTTTTTCAACAGCTTGAACTAAATGTCAGAGGGGAATGGGATAAACTACTTATATTAACTTGCTATAAAAGCAGGTAGTAATTTTATCTTGTCCTTATTCATAGTGCAAGTTTTGAAGAGTGCATTTCGATTTTAACAGCTATTTTTTTCAAAGCTTTATTGGAAGTAACAAAGGAGCATATTTGGCATATTTTGCTTTATGAGTTCAATAAAGACAACAACGCAACGGAAAGTACAAGAAATATTAATGCAGTATATGGGGATTAGACAATAAGCGTAAGGCAGTGTCAATGGTGGTTCCAGAAATTCCGAGCCATAAACTACAGCCTAGAAGACGAGCCTCATCCTGAAAGATCTGTAGAACTCGACAAGGACATCCTGAAAACCCTGGTGGAACAAAATCTCATCGTAACTGTTGAGGAACTAGCAGAGAAGCTTGGATTTGGTCATTCAACCATTCATTGAGACCTGTGTGCTATCGGAAAAGTCAGCAAATTGGGTCAATGGGTTCCTCACGAACTTTCCGAGTCTAATTGCATGCAGAGAGTGAATGTATGCTTTTCTTTGCCGTCACATCTCACCACTACTGCGCTATGTATATCTATATATATAAAACTGTAGTTGTGTGAGTGTCTGTCCCCTTCGATTTAGATTCCTAACTACTCCCACATTTTGCGGTGCAGTTTAACCAAATTCGGGTAGCCTATAGTCGTGATTCATATCGAGCCCGTCTGAGTATTAGCGCGCGTCTACGATGAGTCTACGATTTTAAAAATAATTTAACATCATTTTTTATTCCATTTTAATGCATAATTTTTCGTGTGTCGATGGCGGCGGAGTTGGCGTCCACGCTCACACCTGCACCTGTGGGGAAGGGAGTGTAAGGAAATCAACGTCGTAATGCGTTGTCAAGGAGACCAGCGTTCTTTTAGAACAACGACTTCATGGCTTGAAGACACCAAAACAGAAATGGCTAAGAAAGCGTCTACATGAGTCTACGATTTTAAAAAAAAATTTACCATCGTTTTTTTTCCATTTTAATGCATTTTTCGCTATTATATAAGGGAAGTAACTCTCTAAAAATGTCTACGATGAGTCAACGATTAAAAAAAAATTTACCATCGTTTTTTTTCCATTTTAATGCATTTTTCGCTATTATATAAGGGAAGTAACTCTCTAAAAATGTCTACGATGAGTCAACGATTTAAAAAAAAATTTACCATCATATTTTTTCCATTTTTTGCTATTTTTTGGCTATAACTCTCTAAAAATGCTTATATAGTTATTTCCTTACAAACCCGAGCAACGCCGGGCGATACTGCTAGTCTTATTATAAAAGGCAGATTTTATCTGCCTCCCTTTGGGAGTTATACAAATCTACAATATAGGATTTCTTCAATTACAATTTACCTAGCATTTTTGAGAGTACAATGCATCGCGTCATGCCAGGTCCAGTTTTTAAAATTTAAACTCCAATTAAGCAAAATTTACAGAAAACTCACATTCTGGTGTGTGTGTCAAATGCTTTTCTTAGTCTGGTTTACACCACACGCAAACGCACACACACAGTGTGCTACGAATAAAGTGAAACTAATTCAGTGTGTTGACAGGTAGACAATAGAATGCGATGACGACTATGACGCTGATAGATACATGAGTAAAATGTATGGGAAGCTAAGAGATAATAGTGAGTGAAAATGTTCTTGGAAGAGAGTAAATAGCCAGAGAGAGTGATTTGAGGAAGACTTTACATTAAATAACCGTAGTGGCTTGTGTTAGTAATAAAGTAAACATACACTCATACATACATACATACATACATACATACACACACATACACACACATACATACATACACACACATACATACATACACACATACATACATACATATACATACATACATACACACACACACATACACACACACACAGTATTGAAGCTTGAGAACAATCAGATACATTTGCAACACATCTGTTGAAAATATTATTGTTCACACACATGCATATACATATATACATACAGACAGACAGACAGATAGACACACACACACACACACACACACACACACACATGATCCAGCATGGCCACAACCTCAAGGCTGAAACGTATAAAACAATAACAGAATATAAATGTGTGCATGTGTGTGAGAGAGAGAGAGTGTGTGTGTATATGTATGTATGTATGTATGTATGTATGTATATATATATAATAATGCGGTTTTTTCAACAGCTTGAACTAAATGTCAGAGGGGAATGGGATAAACTACTTATATTAACTTGCTATAAAAGCAGGTAGTAATTTTATCTTGTCCTTATTCATAGTGCAAGTTTTGAAGAGTGCATTTCGATTTTAACAGCTATTTTTTTCAAAGCTTTATTGGAAGTAACAAAGGAGCATATTTGGCATATTTTGCTTTATGAGTTCAATAAAGACAACAACGCAACGGAAAGTACAAGAAATATTAATGCAGTATATGGGGATTAGACAATAAGCGTAAGGCAGTGTCAATGGTGGTTCCAGAAATTCCGAGCCATAAACTACAGCCTAGAAGACGAGCCTCATCCTGAAAGATCTGTAGAACTCGACAAGGACATCCTGAAAACCCTGGTGGAACAAAATCTCATCGTAACTGTTGAGGAACTAGCAGAGAAGCTTGGATTTGGTCATTCAACCATTCATTGAGACCTGTGTGCTATCGGAAAAGTCAGCAAATTGGGTCAATGGGTTCCTCACGAACTTTCCGAGTCTAATTGCATGCAGAGAGTGAATGTATGCTTTTCTTTGCCGTCACATCTCACCACTACTGCGCTATGTATATCTATATATATAAAACTGTAGTTGTGTGAGTGTCTGTCCCCTTCGATTTAGATTCCTAACTACTCCCACATTTTGCGGTGCAGTTTAACCAAATTCGGGTAGCCTATAGTCGTGATTCATATCGAGCCCGTCTGAGTATTAGCGCGCGTCTACGATGAGTCTACGATTTTAAAAATAATTTAACATCATTTTTTATTCCATTTTAATGCATAATTTTTCGTGTGTCGATGGCGGCGGAGTTGGCGTCCACGCTCACACCTGCACCTGTGGGGAAGGGAGTGTAAGGAAATCAACGTCGTAATGCGTTGTCAAGGAGACCAGCGTTCTTTTAGAACAACGACTTCATGGCTTGAAGACACCAAAACAGAAATGGCTAAGAAAGCGTCTACATGAGTCTACGATTTTAAAAAAAATTTACCATCGTTTTTTTTCCATTTTAATGCATTTTTCGCTATTATATAAGGGAAGTAACTCTCTAAAAATGTCTACGATGAGTCAACGATTTAAAAAAAAATTTACCATCATATTTTTTCCATTTTTAATGCATTTTTTGCTATTTTTTGGCTATAACTCTCTTAAAATGCTTATATAGTTATTTCCCTTACAAACCCGAGCAACGCCGGGCGATACTGCTAGTATATATATAAATTTAAAATGAGGGTAAGAAATTTAATTATTAAATATTAATTTAATTAACATCGATTTTACACCAGTGGTCTTGCATATAAAAAAAAATGAAGATTCAGTAAAATTGTATTATATACATATTAGAGGGAAACCACTATGTGGACACCCTCATGCTAGAAATAAATCCACTATGGTCTTACCAATAAGAAATGTTCTCAAGAAAAATTTTACAAAACAACCAAAACGTAATCGAGCAAGACAAAAGTAAAAGCAATAGAAATATGGATTATTCGCATACATGTTTCACTATTAACATATTACGTCCAGATGAATATAATTTGCAGGACTGCATACTAGAACGTCCGCACAAAGTCAGATCTGTAAACAGTTCTACCCATTACACTCGTGGTTACTATTTCAAATGTCCTCGTTTTGGCGTGCTAAATTACCAGAAAAACTGATGCTGCAGATAATACTTTACTGCAGTGGCCTTTGTCGGTTAGAGAACGTATTAATTTAAATTTAAATTTAAAATGAGGGTGAGAAATTAGATATTAATTTAATTAACATCGATTTTACACCAGTGGTCTAGTATATAAAAAAACTGATGGTTCAGTAAAATTGTATTATATACATACATACATACATAAATATATATATATATATATATATATATGTGTGTGTGTGTGTGTGTGTGTGTGTGTGTATATATATTATTTATATTATTATATGATTGAACGCCACGCTTCCCCTTCCAAGTAAGTTTTATCTATCTATCTATCTATCTATCTATCTATCTATCTATCTATCTATCTATCTATCTATCTATCTATCTATCTATCTATCTATCTATCTATCTCTCTCTCTCTCTATATATATATATGCATACTGTTGTGAGTTCAATTTAAGGACAGTGGTTGCGACCTACTTTTGGAATAAATCCATTGTTCTGTCGGATTCACGAAGGAGTAATGAGCTTAGTTCGAGGAAACCCCTTAAAAAGCAGGGAGATGTGAGTCTGTGAGTCAGTCGGGAACAGAGTGAGTTGGCAACAGGTAGTTCTGCCTGAGACAGCAAAAGGGGCCGGAGGAGGCAGTCGGTTGGCAAAAAAGACAGCAGCCAAGAAGGTGGCGATGGCGAGAGGATGACAACGCTGAGGAAGACAGACAGATAAGCATTGGGAACATGTAGAGCGAGAGAGAGGAATTACGGCGGATGGAAGGCATGGCTATTGTAGTAGAAGTTGTAACTAGAAATTGAAACAGTATGTGTTGTTGAATTGTAACGTGAATTGTTGTATTGATGTTGAATTGTAAAAGAGTTAATGTGCTGGATAAAGGGATTATAACGAACATTGTGAATTGTGTTGATATGTGAATTATGTAAAGAGATTATAACGAACTGTTACAGAATTGAGTAAAGGACTTGATGTGTTATAAAGAACAGTGCTAAAGAAATGAGATTGTAAAGACTTTGAAGGACTTTGAACGTATCGTGAACATTATTTGATCCGAACTTATTTGTTTGATTCGACGTGTACTGTTTAAATGCTGTTGTTTTATTGTATCTGCATGTTTAAATGCTTTGATCTGTTGTATACCTGTTTCTTGCATGTGTTTTCTTTAAATGTATTTGATGTTGTAATGATTATCATAAACTAGTGTTAAATGTAGCCAATTGCCTTCCGCCGTTTTTCTCCTTGTGTCTGTATCTCTTGCTGCTGTTGTTGTTGTTATCTCCGGTCGCCGACTTCGCTGCCATCCCCACCGAGTCCTCTCTGTGTGGCGAATTCTCCGTTCGACTGAGCTGAGTGTGGTCCGTAACAATACACACACAGGTTTTCTTTATGTATGTTTCATTAGATACACAACTATGTTGATGTTTCATCTTTTTTATTCGACATTTTTCATACTTCTTTCTTTTTTTCAGTTGGTTTGAACAATGGAATTCCAAGAATATGAAAGAAGGAAGTCTATTGTTCCAAACAAACTTTAAAGAAACTAATAAAAAACGCGAAAACAAAACACTAAAAATATTATACACACACACACACACACACGTATATATATATATATATATATATATATATATATATATATAGAGAGAGAGAGAGAGAGAGAGAGAGAAAGGACGAGAGAGAAAGGAGAGAGAGAAGTACTCAGAAGTTTAACGAGAGATATTTGATACATCTCGGAAACGGTGCGTATTAGACACGCCGCGCATACAGAGATGCATACTCTCTTCCTCACGTTATGAAGTATACATACATACATAAATACATAAATACATATATGTATGTGAACACGCGTGTGGGTATACACATAAAACATATATATATATATAATATATATATATATATATATATATATAGAGAGAGAGAGAGAGAGAGAGAGAGAAAGGACGAGAGAGAAAGGAGAGAGAGAAGTACTCAGAAGTTTAACGAGAGATATTTGATACATCTCGGAAACGGTGCGTATTAGACACGCCGCGCATACAGAGATGCATACTCTCTTCCTCACGTTATGAAGTATACATACATACATAAATACATAAATACATATATGTATGTGAACACGCGTGTGGGTATACACATAAAACATATATATATATATATATATATATATATAGAGAGAGAGAGAGAGAGAGAGAAGGGGGGCGGGAAAGAGAGAGAATTATAAGCGGAGCTATTTGATACTTTTGATAGTGGTACACTTATTAAACGAGTCGACAGATAGAGGAAGATCAATCAGTTTCTGTATAGAAAGACATGTTGTTTGATAATTAATGTTCCTATCCTCTAGCGGCAATTTTATTATTTTTACCTCGCTCCAGGAACTTATCCATCTTCGATCAATAATAACAGAAGATTGAAACGTTAAAATAATTGTTATGTTAGTATTTGGTTGTTTTTAGTAGCGTTCTGTAACTTGAATTGGAGGCGTTCTTATATGCATCTTCGTCCTCTGTGCATGCACACGTTTACAAATATTAATTGACTGCAGGCTCCCCTATTACACATTGTATTTACAGAAATAACCGCTCAATACTCGATTTATCTAGGGAGAAGAAATAATTTACAAATATGATGTCGCATGATCGGGGCACATTCATAAACGTATGAATGTCTCAAGTGCATCAGCTCATATATTGTTATTCCACCTCTTTTCTCCTATTTCCACGTGTACATACATACATACATACATACATACATACATACGTATCTATCTATCTATCTATCTATCTATCTATCTATCTATCTATCTATCTATCTATCTATCTATCTATCTATCTATCTGTCTATCTATCTATCTATCTATCTATCTATCTATCTATCTATCTATCTATCTATCTATCTATCTGTAACACAGTTTGTCCACTAAACTGCCACTGCATCACGAAGACAGTTGTATATGAGGCAGTGATAGCAGCCATAGGGTCCAATGGACAACCTAGAGTGTGGAAGCATGTGGTAGCAACGGAAGGCTCCTTCAAAATCCGCTTTAACAATCACAAGTTCTCCTTCAACATCCCGGAGAGACGTAAAACCACAACGCTAGCCAAACACGTTTGGTCTTTGAAAGAGAGTGCTAGAGAGTGCCATAAGGATCTTTTCCTTTTGAACGGCACATGACAACACAATTTATAGTTAACTAAACACTTTTAAACTTCATATACTAGTAGAATGTGTCAAAATAAAACATTTTTTTCTCTTGGCTTTCTTGAGAAAATTGTAATTTGTAAGTTTAACGTAGTTTAATTTTTCAAATTTTAACCAATCAATGGCCTCTATTGAGCTAAAATCATTTGCTGCGTCTAAAACTGAGACAACATCCTGGCTAAGAAGAAAGCAGTTGTAAAGGGTGGGGTGCCCAACACCCGGATGTTTACCTGAATAGCCGGAGTGAGGTGTGTAATCCTTGCCCACATAAAAGGTAGTACATCCTATCGGGCTTGCGCGCCCCACCATGACTGCAACCACAGGTCCCCAGCCTCGACCTCCCGCCAATGCCCTCGGGCCTGGCAAAGAGTTTGACCAAAGCACACACCAATGCACCCATATACACACACACGCACACCTCTATAAGGCGGGTACCCCAACAAATAGACTTCTTTCCACCCCCAACATATACCCCTTCACACACATTGTACCCCCACACAACATATATAGACAACCGCATACACACATTACACACCACACACTAACATACCCCCCCCCCCATGATCTTAAACATTATAGAAAGTAAACAGACCAACGAACACCCCCCAGAAAAATTATGCATATGGCATTACTACACATATCAAACATCCCATCCCCACAAGAGCATCACACATAATAAAGCACATTTTCGCCACAAACACTTCAAGATAACTCTTACCGGCCTCACAGTTCACCCAACCAAGGGGCATAATTTCTAACCTAATTCCCCTGGCCCTCTTTCGTTTCACCACCTTTTTCACAGCTGCTGCACGCCGGTTGTGTTAATCCACCTCCGATAATAGAGAGCAGTCGCCATATTGTTTTCCATATCGGCTGACTTTAATGAACGTAAGGTTATATAATCGGATTGTTACCTACCATTCCATTGTATTCCTTGCGCAAAACAGATTGGTAAGATGTGCCGTGATGGATATATAATACTATACATTTCGGATAATATATATAGATGTAAATATGTATGTATGTGTGTGTGTTTGTGTGTGGTAGTGGTAGTAGTAGTAGTAGTAGTAGTAGTAGTAGTAGTAGTAGTAGTAGTAATGGCTTCTGATTAAGGCATAAGACTAACAATAGTTTATAACCCCCAAAATGAAGATAGGCGAAGTTACTCTCGTTGGGATTGGAACTCAGAATACAAAGAGCCAGAACAAATGTAGTAGGACATTTTTTCTAATGATCTAGCGATTTTGACAGCTTACCGCCCTTCATTAGGTACAAGGTCTCGAAGAGATACAATAAATCGAGAGAGCATTACGAAAGGGCCTAGAGAAACGTGGGTCAGAAGTTATACATGGACGTATAACTTAAGGAATCGAGTTAAGAATTGTAAATAAATACACACTAAATATTAAAATTTAAATAAAACATACAATACTGAAAACAATATGTGTGTGTGCATGTGTGTGTGTGTGTGTGTTTGTGTGTGTATACATACATGTATGTATAAATGCACACACAAACACACAATTGCATATGTACATGCATGTGTATGTGTGCATGCGTGCGCTGCGCGCGTGTAGAAGGACTGCCTGTGGTATTCGAAACATCTGTAGACATAACAGGAAATCTGGGTTTTTCAACCCAATATCTTACATGCTATTATTAATAGCTTTTTAAGGCGGGAAAAATGCTTAGCGGCATTTCGTCCCTCTTTATGCTCGGTGTTCAAATTCCGTTGAGGTCGACATTGCTTTTCTTCATATAGATACCAGTTGAACACTGGTAATCGATCAGGACATACAACCGTTTTGATTAAGCTTTTCCTCTTGATGTCTGACCAACTCTTCATTGCATTGTTTGACGTTGACTCCACAACTAGGTTACTGTAAATGAGCACGGACCTACCTCATTTGGATAGTAGACATTTACAATAGTGTTTCCATGAAACCTTTTTTGTAATTTGATCCCGTCTCCGCGCAATCAGCTCTTCTTCGAGATCATTGGTTCTCAACTCGGGGGTCCATATGGCCATTGAGAGTCCATATACGATTTTTGGGATCCACGGCACAAAATAGTAAGTTGGGGATCCACAACAGTATTTTAAGGGCTTCAGAAAAAATGTCGTTTTAGATGTATGTATTAGTATGTATTGCAAGAAACAGCTAGGTTTCTTTCTCTTACATTTTACTTAGTTCACCTTACACAAGTTAAATAGGAATTTTGTAAGAAGTTTCTATAAAACTAGTTTTTAAACATCTGAAGTCTTTAGAGGTCCACCAGAATAAAATAGTAATCAGAGGGATCCATAGGTAAAAAATGGTTGAGAATCCTTGGTCTAGATCGTCCTCATGCATTCAGTCTTACACATCTTCTCTTGAGCTAGCCTTCATCTCATACACCTTCCCACCAGTGTAGAACTTCACTTCACAAACAATGTGCTCGCTTTCATAAGAGGACACCCTAACAGAGCGTGACCCCTTTTACCGGGTTAAGTCCCGGTCTAATGAGCCTGTAGGCACCTGCTTAACATCGGCAATTGAACTTCAGCAGTCAGATGATGCCACAGTGCAATTTCAGTGGAAGAACTACATAGTATTACTGACTTTGACGTATATGAAAGTATGCGTCTACCTCTGAACATAACTAAAACAAGGGTTTAGTTCAACAAGCGTCCAGCAACCAGGAAACTAGTCCAGCTATAGGTACATGGACATTAGGTGCCAAATGTCATTGCTTGGAACGTTCAAATCCTCAAAAAGTGTTTTGTTCAGAAATTGCAACTATTTTAACAATATACTTTTCAGAATACTGTATATGTATCAGGCATCACGCGTTACGGCTACCTCGGATTCCAGGATTTCGCGCTTTCGTAAATTATAAGGTATGATCACTAATTTTGGGGTATGATCGGAAATTTCGCTCTTACGGAAACTCGGATACATTTTCATAAATTTACATTTGTTTAGTGAACGACTACTCAGCGTTTTAGCTAAGACTGAAGTAGTTAGCAAATTGAAAAACTATAATCACGTAGTACAGATACGTGTGTGTGTGTTTATGTATATTTTCTTGGGTGACAAGGAGTATGTATGTATGTCAATATTCAGTTTATTTCAAGATTCCTTGCCAATAGAAGAAGAACCGGTTTCTAACCTAGATCCAAAGCTCTTTCATTGGAATTTCAACATCATCAACAGGGTATGTATGTATGTATGTATGTATGTATGTATGTATGTATGTATGTATGTATGTGTGTGTGTGTGTGTGTGTATGTATGTATGTATGTATGTATGTATGTATGTATGTATGTATGTATGTATGTATGTATGTAATCTTTCTCTTTTTACTTTAAAATAAATTTTGAACGGGCACCTGCCTGTTAGCAAGGTTGGAAAGGAACGCATCTTGTTTTGTTCATTATCCTTTACATCTTAAAGTATTGCAGATTTTTATAGTCCCAGATATTGTGAGCATTTGTAGCGTATAAATTATGGATTTGTGTTCTCTCCCCAAGAACCCAACTTGAGTCATACTTTGCCCCACACGCCCTCTGTTGCTTCAATAATAATAGGTATGAAGCTGAAAGTGTATCTTGGGTATTCAATTTGCAAACTCCTTATCTATAGTCCATAAGTGTCCGCTTTCTCACATTGGTGTCCAGAGGGCATATGATTTCCACAACATAGCATATCTTTTCCTTGTAGCCCACACAACAAAATCTGGCCAGTTGTGTTTTAACTTGGCGACTGTTTTAAGTTTTTAAATTCTATCAATATTATTTTTGCCTTATCAGTCTCAAAATAGTCGGTGTTTTCTTTTTTTGTTACCCTTTTTCAAACTGTTCTGGCCACTGTATCATGCCTCGGGAGAAGATAATAACTGAAAGACATTCTCTCACAATTGACAATAATGTGATTGATGTCTTCAGTCTTGGTTTTGCACAGACTATGTTTGCACAGACAAAATCAATGTTTTCTGCATTTATGCTGTAGGTACTTAATGAGGATCTCTTGTTCTTGAATTGCATGGAGGTAGCCTTCGAAGTGAGATTTCATAAACATATCAGCACTCTATATCAAACTTTTGACACGATCAATTCCTTCTATGGTTGATTGTCTTACGTGCCAAGTATTCATGCGCTATCTTCTCAGTAATCTGGTCCATTTATAAAATTTTTTTCTGTTAAATAGATTTTATCAATGCTCCTTGGGGAAAGATGTGTATCAGCTCTTATCTGCTCTTATTTCATGCCTGTCTTAATTATGTTGTTGATTTCATGATCACAAACTCGGTAGTTACTGGTCTCTTTCCTCTCCTGCAGATATTGCTTCAGTGTCACAATCCGTGCTTCATATGGCATCAACACAGATTTGTGACTACGGTCACCAACCTTGCGTGCGTTCTAACATCTATCTCACCGAGTTCTTGTAGTGACTAGTGAATAGTTCAGAAAACCAAGCGTATACGTGATGACGGGTACTGCAATATGTTGAGGGAAATATTCTTCTCATGAGCAGAGGGTTCTGGTGACTATATGCTCTTTACTAGGCGGCGAGCTGGCAGAAACGTTAGCACGTCGGGCGAAATGCGTAGCCGTATTTCGTCTGCCTTTACGTTCTGAGTTCAAATTCCGCCGAGGTCGACTTTGCCTTTCATCCTTTCGGGGTCGATAAATTAAGTACCAGTTACGCACTGGGGTCGATGTAATCGAGTTAATCCGTTAGTCTGTCTTTGTTTGTCCCCTCTGTGTTTAGCCCCTTGTGGGTAGTAAAGATTATTATATACTCTTTACTCTCCTGAGGCATTCATTCCTGATCCTCTCCTTATTTATGGTTCCATCATATCTGACATTCTTACCCTGTCCATGATACCTGTAGTTGTCACCTGACTGTAGATGTTGCATGGTCAAGCCGTTCATTCTTCGATTTTCAAAGGAAGGTACAACTTTTCCATGTTTCATGGCCAAAAACGCACATTTGGACTCACCAAATTTCAATCCAATGCCCGTAGAAATTGGGTAATGAGATCCAATTTTCTTTATGTGGTCGATATTTAGCTTTCAGAGTTTCATATCATCAACAAACAAAATGGGAGATACTTCTGTTTATATGTATGTATGTATGTATGTATGTATGTATGTATGTATGTATGTATGTATGTATGTATGTATGTATGCATGCAGGCATGCATGCATGCAGGCATGCATGCATGCATGCATGTATGTATGTATGTATGTATGTATGTATGTATGTATGTATGTATGTATGTATGTATGTATGTATGTATGTATGTATTATGTTCTTTTCTGTTTTTAATTATTTAAATTCTTCTTTAGAAGGAGCTGTTTTCTAACAAACATACAAAGCTACATCGCAGGAATGCAGATTGCTAAAACAAAGTTACATTTTAAACTTGAGAAAAGTCTTGCGTATTTTTACTGTTCCACTTACAAATTGTACTTGTGATGTGCGAGTTAGTAGTTGGTTTCTTTTTCCGAAAACCTAAGCTTATCCAGATTGTCAGTTAGGCATTTACTCACAAAACCAAATGCACCAATTATTATTGGTATGGATATGAATTTATAATCTAGATATAGACACTGAAGCTTTTGAAGCAGTTGTCCATAGTTATCCTCTTTCGTTTTGATTTTCAAAGAGATATCTGCAACTGGTGGGCAGCTGGCCTCTATGACTGTACATACTTTTCCTTGCTCGTCCCAGACAACAATATCCGGCCTGTTATGCTTACACTTGACAATTGTTTTGATTGGAATATTCCACAAATATTCCTTGCGTTGATGTTTGTTTATGTATCACAACAGGGGTGTTTTCTATATTTATTCCAGGACAATTTTTTTTCTGAATGGCATTGTATATTGTATTTTGCAACAGCGTCATGTTGCGTAGAGAAGTAGTACCTTGATGACATTTTTGGGCAGTTGCTAATCACATGTGCGATGTCTCACATAGAAATATGAAATACTCTATATTTTCGGTTGCATCTTGGAACTCCAAGGGTTTCACTGTATCTTTTGTTAATGAAGCATTTAGTAGCAATTTGCTGTTCTTGGATTGCAAATGCACAGCCTTCAAAGTGAGATGTAATATAGAGGTCACGAGCCCAAGCGAGGCTTCACTTTATGCCAATATTATTGTCCTCTTCAAGCCTTCGGGAAACATACCCATGCGTTTTTTTGTTTTTGGTATGATGTGTGTCTCATCTCTAGGTCTTCTTTGAGATATGTTTGGGGTTGCATAGGTCAACCAGTCCAACATTCTAAATATTGAAATCAGCACTAGTACTGCTAATGCATTGTGGAGTATTGTCTTGTAAGAGGAGAGTTTCGACTGCCATATTTTTTAAAGTCTGGCATAATTTTCTCGGGTCACGCTATCTTTATTCATTTGTATGATATATTCCCATCAATGTCTAGATACTTGTAGCATTCTTTGTATGGGACAGGAGAGATAGCGAGACCATTGATGCACTAGTTCCATTCATATGTCAAGTTCCATTCATATATCAGCTGAGAATGTTGCTATTAATTCCAGCAGTTTTTTGGCATTGTTAACATTTTTAGCATAAATCTTGAGGTCATACACAAAGAAATTATGGGTGAGCTGCAAATCCTGGCATGTAGCCATTTGATTTTTGTAGCAGGAATGATAATGGATTTAATGCTAAAATGAACAGAAGTACAGAAAGTATATCTCCTTGGAATATTCCCTTTGAAGTAATCATAACATTGGTAATGATCGTTCCGCTCTCAGTTCTAATTGTAAGAATTGTTGCCCAGGACATTGTGAGCCTCTCAATGGCAGCAATTAAGAAAGCAGGCACTTTTGCTAAATGGAGACTCTTCAGCAGCCATGAGTGGAGAATAGAGTTAAATGCCTTCCTATAATCAAGCTATACTGTTCTATGGCTCCAGCGGTGTTTTTTTTTTTTTCACTTGAAGTGCAGCTTTGTTTATAAAAAGTTGTTCGGCAAAACCTCATACTCTCTTCTTTCCACCGGCCTATTCATCAGTCTCTATGTCGCTGGACTCATGATAATCTTGGAAAAATTGGTTTTTCCATAGTACTTTTGAATATATATATTAGGGGTTTCCTGTAAAATGCCAACCTCTTATACAGTATCCAGTTATTAGGTTCCTTCCAGGTTCCTTCCCATTATGCAGTTTGCCTACAGATATGGTACAAGTTTCCAGGTCAATAGCATATGATTCATTGTGGCTGTTGGTACAAGTATTCTGTCCTTACTGCATTTAGCCACCATGCATTAAGGTAGAGATCACTCTTTTTGTACCTAATTTTCATCCAGAATGATTAAAGGTCCACTCGAGAAGGAGCTTTCTTAACTGTAATATGTGTAATGTCTGTGAGTTAAAGGCAAACTTATGATTTATACAAGCTCGTTCAAAAATTCGCCTCCCTTCTCTATCTCGTTCCCTTTCACATAGAGATATAAACATACACACGCACACACACAAAAGTTTGATTACATTTATTCTGCTGTGGCTGAAAGATTGGGGCTTCTGTTTTTTTTTTGTGTGTGTGTTGTGGGGGATGCGTCTAAGAACCAAAAGTGATTAAATATCAAGTCAAAGAATAAATAACCTGTGATATCTCCAGAAGGTAAAAAGCAGAACAATTGTTAGAGAGAAAATGGCGTGTGTATTTAGTGAAGTAGATGTGATGGAAATTTCGATCGATGAAAATATAAAGAAAGATGAATTTAGAGAGATTTAGTGTCGATGTCAAATTTTGAATCTAGAACTGATGTAAATTACATAACTGTGTTAGTCTACAGTTTTATGAGGCAGAAAGTAGTCAGTTTATAGAACGGTTTGAAGTTTCAGAAAACCAATTAAGGTTAACAATTATGCCCCAAACGCTGATCTTGATCATCATGCCTGCTTCTTTTATTCTCACAATGCCACCATCATCCGTTGCTATGCTGATATTGATTTGACTAATTGCGAAAATATTACAAAATTTGCTCATTGCTCAGACTTGCCAAAAATTCTTTCATTTATTATGCCTGCTTTGGGCTTTCTGAACGCAACTCATCCTCCCGCCACCAATTCTCATTTCTGTTTCTATCCCTCACTCATTTTTCCCGTCTACCTTTCATTTAATCAATTCCTCTTTACCCAAGTACTCTATTTGTTTCAGTTTGTTCTTCAGTTTCTTTCCTTTTTCAATATATTTTCCTTTCTAATTCTGGTCAAAGAAAAAAACCCCAACAAAAATGAAAAATGATAAAAAAGTAGAAGAAAAAAAAGAAAAATATTGCTCAAAGCAATTGCTCTGCTCAGAATAATTTCAATTATAGTTCAGTGTAAGAACTTCCGTGCTAGTATTTGAATTTATTCAATTTCCACCGATATAGAGTTCTTCACTGAATATTTTATGGATTCGTTTACTCACGATTTCTTCCAGTCAAGCTAATCTAATATCTATAGCAAATCATAAGTCGTGGAGTCGAGTTGGATTTGTGATTTCAAAACCTTCAGCAATCTTGTATAACTAAGTTATGCACGTTAGAATTCCTAATCGGCCAGCTTTTGGCGAAAAGGGTGACTACGAAATATACATAGATACATAAATACATAGATATATACACTGGCGAAAATAAATTTAAGACCGATGATAAAAGTTCTATTTCTTACAAAATATTTTGTTACTAATACCATACAAATTATTTATATCTTTTACACCTTATGCAGAATTTATTTCTCTTTCGAATGATGCAGAAAATAACCATTTTTTATACAACTTGAAGAATTCTAATGCTAAATTAATATAAACGTTTCAAATTTACCGGCAAAATTAGTTTAAGACCTATCATAATAATTTTATTTAAAGCTTAAGACTGTAGCAAAAATGAGCAACAAGAACGAAATACATATTAGTACTTTGTGCCGTAGCCTTTATTCTTAATAACGGCTGAACAACGCCTCGGCATTGAATTCGCTAAGTGATTACAAAATTCTATGGGAATGTTTTGCCATATTTCATTGATATAATCGAATAATTGTTTTAGATTAGATGGTTTTTAGCATGGACTTTTTTGAAAACATAATTCCTCAAGCTCTCGATCGGATTCAGGTCCGGGCTCTGGGGAGGCCAGTCGATTACGTCAATATTATGGTAATAAAAAAAATTCCATAACCTTTTTAGCTTTGTGCACAGGACTATTGTCCTGCTGATAAATAGCCCCCAGAGGCATTTGGTGAGTCAAGTATGGCACAATATTATCCTTTAGTAGATTCATATAACCTACACTATTTAGCTTTCCATCAACTTTAACTAGAGGGCCAACACCAAAGCTACTAAATGCCACCCACACCATCACACTCCCACTCCCCGCTTGCGCCGTTTTTTTCACGCATTTTGGATGGAATTCCTCGGTTGGGCGACGTCTGACGTATGTTTTACCATCTGATCCAAATATATAGAAGCGTGACTCGTCTCTCCAAAGGACCCTGCACCAATATTCGACAGTCCATTGAGCATGGCTTTTTGCGAAATTAAGGCGTTTGAGTCGATTTCTTTTGAATATTATTGGCTTTTTCCTAGCGATTCGTCCATGTAGTCCAAATTCTCTCAAACGGTTGTGGACGGTTTGTGGTGAAAAAATAACACCATTCTCATTGGATAATTGTTTAGAAATGTCAACGGCTATCAGCAT
The DNA here is from genome assembly GCF_006345805.1 of Octopus sinensis. Taxonomy (NCBI): domain Eukaryota; kingdom Metazoa; phylum Mollusca; class Cephalopoda; order Octopoda; family Octopodidae; genus Octopus; species Octopus sinensis. The sequence goes on along the minus strand of NW_021825710.1, from coordinate 87,855 downwards.
TCGGTTGCCTTCCGAAAGTCGGTGGATTCGACGGTCCAACTGCACCGTCGTTTTTTTTTGAGGCGCCAGTCCTTTACCGATCTTTATATTGACCAGTCTCCGAGTATAACTTCTACGCTTGCACGCAAGCCGTTTTACTGCACTTTAGTTGCTTGCTGATGTTCAAAAAGGAAACTTTGTTGGTGGAGTAAAACGGGTTTTGCTCTCATAACTGGACTGAGGTTACGTTGTTTTTCCATTATTAATCAATTGTATAATAACGTTAAATTATAACACTATATAATACAGTTAGGTTAGTTGTGTGACCCCCCATTTTGGCCCAAAAATTTGCATACATATTACATGGTCTTAAACTAATTTTGCCGGTAAATTTGAAACGCTTATATAAATTTAGCATTAGAATTCTTCAAATGGAATAAAAGAAGTTTGTCTGCATCATTCGAAAGAGAAATAAATTCTGCATAAGGTGTAAAAGGTAAAAATAATTTGTATGGTGTTAGTAACAAAATATTTTGTAAGAAATAGAACTTTTATCATCGGTCTTCAATTTATTTTCGCCAGTGTATATATATACATAGGCTCGAAACGTTAAATACTTTTTTCAATTCCCGAATGTTATACTAATACATCTGTTTGTTATCTACACCACCTGTCTTCGTCTTTTGTTTTTTTCGTGAATTCTCCCCATATATATAATATATATATATATATATATATATATATATATATATATATATATTAATATATATATATATATATATATATATATATATATATATATATATATATTATATATATATATATATATATATATATATATATATATATATATATATAACAAAAGAGAGGGTGTATTCCACGCAGGAAAAATATAGGCAAATTCATTGTTGAAAATGCATCTAAATTTCAAATTTAGGTGCATTTTCAACAACAAATTTGCCTATATATATATATATATATATATATATATATATATATATATATATATATATGTGTGGTGTGTGTGTGTGTGTATGTGTGTGTGTGTGTGTACCAACAATGTTGTGTTGGAAACAAGCTTTCCACATTAATCACCCAGTTATAATATTCTTTAAGCTTCATTGCTTCATGATTTCTAACACTATTTTACAGAATCCGACGTTGATTCCCGTCAAAAACAAATCTTCTCTCTATAAATCGCAGCCAGCTTTGTTGGAAGTGTAGACATTAGTTATAGTTCTGAAATCTCGAATGATTGATAAAATATTAGTTGTTGTGCTGTTGTTTAGCTGTACGTTAGCTCTGGATATAACAGACTTATAAAAAAATCATTTAAAGCGTGGCCATTTCGTTATTATTTATCATACATTATATATCTTGGACTGTATCCTTATGCTGCGAAACATATGAAGAAGATTTGGCTGCTATCTCTTACAGATTGAGCAACTGCGTACAGGCTTGTATGAGTGTTAGTTATGTTCAGTTATTATCTACTTAATCTGTGTCTGATGCAGCCCCAGTAACAATTTTCACAGGAAACTTGCAAAGAGGGAATTTTTATTGTTACCATACCATAGCAGCATCCTTGGAAGGTTAACTTTTTCTCAGATATTTCCAGAAAGGCAATCAACTTACGTTTTCTCATTTCAAAACAGTTTCACTGAGTTTTTATTGTATCATAACTATCATTGCACCAATCATTAAATATTTATTTATGGACATTACAAGCAATTTATTACTATGAATATGTCAGACAGCGATTATTTTATGCCTGAACATCGCTGAATGATTCAATTAAAATAATACAAGCTATTGACTTATTCTTTTGAAATTATAAATAAACGAAGAAAAATCACATTCACTTAACTTTTTTTTCTCTATACGAACAGCAGTTCTGAAAAACACCCTTTTTAAAATGGATTGCGGGCAAAACTCATTGATGCATGGACGTTTTAGAATATGCTTCATTTTCCTCTTTTTCACAAACTTAATCAATATAACTGCGAGTAACAGTTCTGCACTGAATTTTTATGTCTGATAATACAATAGCTCTTCATATATTTCCTCTGATAGAGGTAATCTTTCATCGGATATTGACCCAGATTAATTATGAAGTTTGATAGTTGAATAACTTGAGAGTAGGAACACATTACAATCAGTTTATGTATAAATCACTTTACGTATATTAAACAAGACACGCTGAATAAAAAAAATAAAAACAAAACAAAAAAAACTAGAAATTTTTTTACGGGATTACACAACAATATTACTCCACCAAGTGGTCATTTTATTGTATCAGTTTTGAATTCAGATATTTCCGTGATAAAAAGCAGAATCGTTATAAATCCTAAGAAAATAACTTCCTGTATCAAATTCTGTCTGCAACGGTATTGACTCTGCTTTTCATGCTTTTAAGTGTCAATAAAATTAATTAATTGTCTCTTATTTTCACAATCTCAATGAAATTCCTGAAATATTGGTGGTGTCTGAAGCTGTTCTGCAGAAAATTGATTTTTGAGTATAATGACACGTACGTTTTGGATTTTTCATTGATATATTCCTCAATATCATGTAAGTCAGGGATCTTGAATCTTAGCATACTCTAATTCTAGTGAGCTTGTCTGAACTTTACTTCTAGTTCTTCAAACTCCGTCTCAGTATTTCCAGCCTTTGCATTTTTCTATCCTAGTTCGACTATAGTTCAGATTCCTAGATCTGGCAGCCATGTCTTTTTACAGACCTGTCTGAACTATTCCAATGTTTCTGTCTTTCGGCAGCTTTTTTTCCCGATAGTCTTTTTTTAATGCAGTTTTGTCTCTTTGCATCTGTAATCTTTTGCTCATGTATCTATGATTTTATACTTGCTCACCTCCATGAAGTTTTTCAACAGTGACAGGCTTTTCTCTTTTTCTCAATTTTCATTGATACACCTTATTTTTCTTCAAACAATTTTCTCAGCTCGGCGGCTGGCCGGATAGATTTTAAGAACGTTCAGAACAAAAGGGCAAGAAATCATGATGGTCCTCAGGAAGACATTTGCCCATAGCCATCTAGATTATTGCTCCCAGTTATGGTCTCTACATAATGCAAAATTAATGACTGAACTGGAAGCAATTTAATGCTGCTACACATAATAAGTCGCCTCATTGTAAAAGGTCAACTGGGAAAGGCTTAAAAAGTTAAAACTCTACTTCCTAGAGCGAAGACAGGAAAGATATGTAGTAATATATAGCTAGAAGATCCTGGAAAACCTTGCACCAAACTTTGGCGTTGAAGGCAGTGCGAATCCCCGACCTGGGTGCCACTTCATAGTACCAAATATCCATCCCAACCTCGCTATTCAGATTTAGGACAATACGCTGCAATAGCTTAGAGTTTAAAGGTGCACAACCAACAGATTTAAAAGACCTGCATGATGTGGATATAGATGCTTTCAAACACAACAAACTTTCTACTCTCTAGAATGATGAATCTACTTTACATAAAGAAACTCAAATGAGGGCAACAATTTCGAACTCCCTAGTTAACTAAAGAAGGAGGATCAGTAAAAGTGTCTCAGCACCAATGGTGGTGCCCCAGTATGACCGCAGCTTACGGGTTGAAGCACGCAAAAAGTAAACTGGTCTTAACGAAAAAAGCATGAACCCATAACTTAGACGTAACCCTTTTAAAAAGGTTGACGTAAATTTACGCACGCAATGTAAATACTTTAAATCGGTCGACGTAATTATACGCCGTCTGACTTAGAACATGTCGCTTGAATTAGTACCAGTCCACCTGCCAACTGATTAAATGTGTCATGTAATTAACTCGATAGGTTGGTCCTGCCACTCCGGCTCTTTCAACTTCGTCATCGCGTCCTCTTTCATCAAATTTACAGTCGTTGCGTCCTAGCAGTCCGGCTCCGTCAACTTCGTCGTCGCGTCCTGTTTCGTCGAATTAACGGTAGTCGCGCCAAGCTCCACCAAGCTCCACCACCTCACCAGTTGTTTCTTCCGGTTCGGACGATGACGCGGAGAGTGAGTATTTTCCTAGTTCAGAATCAGATGATTCTGATAGCGATGATGATATTCCGGTGAATCAAAAGTACAGGCGGATAGCAGTGAATGACCCTGGACAACATAATGTGTGGCGAGTGAGAGACAATTTCGTCTGCTGGCATGGGTTTACTGGCATGTCTGGCATAAAGGCAAACCTTGAACATGGAAGTTCGCCATTGGAAATCTTCCACGAATTTTTGACGGATGAAATGTTCCAATAAATAGCGGACGAAACGAATGACTCTGCTGAAAACTTTCCCCGGCATCAGACTCGGGCATGGCGGTGTTTAGTTTCCAACTACAGGGGACACAATAAAAGTCCTGCTTGCTCTGCTGGTACTGATGGGCATCATGAAGAAACCGACCCTGGAGTTATATTGAAATCAGGATCCAGCCACGTCGACACCATTCTTGTCACGTGATCGGTTTTTGGTGTTTCTTTGAAATTTACATTTCAACCAGGATGTCACATCCTTTCTTTGACGAAGTGGCTGAAAATTTCAGAACGGTCTATGTCCCCACACAGGTTATTTGTATGGACGAGAGTTTGTGGAAATTCAAGGGAAGGCTCCGATTCAAACAATATAACTCGACAAAACGTACCCGCTTTGGAGTCAAGGTTTATAAAGTATGCCAGTCAACTAGCAGAGCCTATGGGTACACGTGGAATTACAAAAATCTATACTGGTCAGGGCAGATCGGATCTTTCAGCGTCTACTCTAGCATCAACTGATGTCGTGTTCTCGCTGAATGAAAACTTGTTTGACAAAGGCTAAAATATTCATATGGACAACTGGTTTTCCAGTCCAGATCTCTTCCTGCTGCAGGAGGTGAGAAGGACTAATACCTGTGGGACTGTGAGGATGCACACAATGAAGGGATGGGCAGGGTCGATCGCTCAAATCAGCTGACGACGACACACATATCGGTGAGAAAATGTGTGAAATGGTACAAAAAATTTTCTTGTATATTGTTGACATATATATCGTGAACTTACATTTGATTTGGCAGATGCTTGGCAGTGTGACGGATGGCTTGACATTCAGGAATCTATTGTTCCGTGAAATGATAGAAGCATCAGACCTGCCAAAATATAGAACACGTGGACATTTCCACGCCAGACTCTCTCCTCGCCGCATAGTGAAGGGACGTGGACATTTTCCACGACTGTTTTCCCCCACTGCCAAGAAGACAAATGCTTCAAAGGGATGCACAGTATATGAAGCAAAAGAGAAACGTAAGGCAAGTAGATCCCACTGTCCACAGTGTAATATGCCACTGTGCGTGGTACCCTGTTTTGAACTCTACCACACTAAAGTCAATTTTTGAATTCACG
>NW_021825710.1:42500-75000 GCF_006345805.1 Octopus sinensis | reverse complement strand
TCATAAACAGCAAAGAACTTCTTCACCCCTCACTGTGATTGTGATAATGAAGATTGTCCCTCATCCTCCTAGTAATGCTCTTTACACCACCACTCCTTACACAGTTGTCAACATCTTTTGTGGTAAGAACGTACTCTTACGATATTAGGATTTTTATTAATTCCCTAACGTATTCCTTTTGAAATGGTTGTTTTTATGTATCTATATTGCAATGTATGTATTTAGAATTTATTATGTTCACGTATAAAGGTAATGGTGTTGCTTGTTCTCTGTTTTTTCTTCTTTCTTTTTCGAAAAAAAAACGAGGGATATGTGTGTGTGTATACGGTGCGTGTGTGCATGTGTGTATGCATATGTATATGTATATGTATATGTATATGTATATATATATATATATATATATATATATATATATATATATATATATATATATATATTATATATAATATATATATATATATATATATATATATATATATATAATATATATATATATATATATATATATCAAATGTGAGGATAAAATTCTTTTCGAAAAAAATATTTTCTCGAAAAAAATTTTATCAATGGCCAGCATATTAAAAAATACCTTTAACGGTTAAATTTATAAACAATTCATAACTGAGGGCAAAGGAAAAAAATTCTAATGCCAAATATGCCGAAAAATTGGACATATTGTCCATTAACCATATAATTTTTTCACAATACGCACGCTACTCGAAAAAAGGCTGACAGAAATTTCTAAAAAATTCCATTATTACCATATCGGACCGATTTCAGAGTTATCTACTTAGAGCCCTCTCTTCGTCAGTGATACATGTGGCAAAAGAAATAAATGAGATACTTACTCGCACCCATGGAAGAAGTAAATACTAAGTAATGGGCACAACTAAGTACCCCAAATACATCCAAAATAGAAATACTTCAGCCCATTCGAGGCACGTGCGATTTGAACTGAGGCTCTCACAGAGTGAGTTAGTTCGGAAGTGAACGCTTAAATTTATATCAAATGTGAGGATAAAATTCTTTTCGAAAAAGATATTTTCTCGAAAAAAATTTTATCAATGGCCAGCATATTAAAAAATACCTTTAACGGTTAAATTTATAAACAATTCATGACTGAGGGCAAAGGAAAAAAATTCTAATGCCAAATATGCCGAAAAATTGGACATATTGTCCATTAACCATATAATTTTTTCACAATACGCACGCTACTCGACAAAAGGCTGACAGAAATTTCTAAAAAATTCATTATTACCCTATCGGACCGATTTCAGAGTTAGCTACTAAGAGCCCTCTCTTCGTCAGTGATACATGTGGCATAAGAAATAAATGAGATACTTACTCGCACCCATGGAAGAAGCAAATACTAAGTGATGGGCACAACAGCCTTTTTTCGAGTAGCGTGCGTATTGTTGAAAAAATTATATGGTTAATGGACAATTTGTCCAATTTTCGGCATATTTGGCATTAGAATTTTTTTCCTTTGCCCTCAGTTATGAATTATATATATATATATATATATATATAAAGTTAATCCAAACAAGAAAACACAAAAAGACAAAAAAACACAGCAACGCGAGGACGTAGAACAAATAAAGTATTATTGGACGCTCAGGAAAGAAGGGAAGAAGGAGGATTTAACGTTTCGAGCGGAGCTCTTCGTCGGAAACATAGGAGAAGGAAAGATCCCGAGAAGGGAAGACAGAGGAAAAAATATCGCTGGCGGTACTCATGAGGTCACACATTGAAGGACCGGAAGTTGAAAGGTGGAAGAATAATGTTTTTTAAAGACAGGAGAGTTTCAAAGACAGTATGGTAAGGACAAGGAAATGTGCGTGGATGTGTGCGTGCGCGGAGGTCTGCGGGTGCGCGGGTGTGTGTATGTGTGCAATGATGACACGTGTCTGTGTATGTGTGTATGGCGAACAACTGGCTAGTAGCTGGCCAGTTTGTAAGAATAAGGAGTGGTGATTTTTGTGTCCAGCACAGGTCAAAAACAAAGAGGTATGTGTGCGTGCGTGTATGTATATGTATCGTGTGTGTGTTTTGTTTGTAGTGTGTGTGTGTATGTGTGTGTTCGTGTGTGTTCGTGTGTGCATGCGTAGAGTTTGGGTGTGTGGCAAGTAACTGTGCTTAACTTAGTGTATGTGTGCGTGTGTGCTTGTACGTGCGTGTGTGTGTATATATATGTATGTATAATTGTGTGCGTGTATTTATAATTGTGTGCCGTGTGTATGGGATGTATGTGTGGGTTCATTTGTGTCTGTGTGTGTGTGTATGGATGTGCGTGTAGTTGTGCGTGCGTGTATGTGTGCGTTTGTATGTGTGTGTGTGTACGTATGTGTATGTGTGCGTGCGCATGTAGGTATATATTGTGTGTATGTATATGTGTCGGTGTGTATGTGAATTTGTGTGTATTTGTACGTGTGTGTGTGCGTGTATAGTATATATATGTAAAGGTGTGAGTGTGTGCGCGTGTGTGTGTACGTGCGTGCGAGTGAATGTATGTATATATGTGCGTGTGTGTACAAATGTAGAGGTTTATATGTGTGTTTATATGTGTGTTTATATATGTATGCAAGCACACACTTTATAATTGAAAGATTGATGGAAAAAAATTGGTGTGGGTGTATGTGAATCCACAGGCACACATATACACACACTGACGCACGCCTGCAATACAGCCAACCCATATGTATGTATGTATGTATGTATGTATGTATGTATGTATGTATGTATGTGTGTGAATGTGTGTGTGTATGTGTGTGTGTATGTATGCATGTGTGTATGTATGTATGTATGCATGTATGTATGTATGTATGTATGTATGTGTGTGTGTATGTGTGTATGTGTGTATGTATGTATGTATGTATGTATGTGTGTATGTGCGTAAATGTGTGTGTGTATGTATGTATGTATGTATGTATGTATGTATGTATGTCTGTATATGTATGTGTATGTATGTATGTGTGCATGCGTGTATGTGTGTATGTGTGTATGTGTGTGTGTGTATGTATGTATGTATATATGTATGTATGTGTGTATGTATGTGTGTATGTATGTGTGTATGTGTGTATATGTGTGTGTGTATGTGTGTATGTAAGTATGTGTGTATGTATGTGTGTATGTATGTATGTATGTGTGTGTGTATGTGTGTATGTGTGTGTGTATGTGTGTGTATGTATGTATGTATGAATGTATGTATGTATGTGTTTGTACGTATGTATGTGTGTGTTTGTGAATGTATGCGTGTGTGTGGGTTTTTTTTTCTGGAGTTGTGTGGGCGTAATGTACATGCGCGTGCTTGTGTGCGCTTACGTGCGAGTATGTGTGTGCGTGTCTCTGCTAGGTGTTTATAAGAGTGTGCGTATCTGTATGAGTATTGTTTGCTGGTGTGTGTGTGTGGGTGTGTGTATAGGTGTGGAAGTATGTGTGCGTACATGTGCATGTAGGTTGTATGAGTGTGGTGTGTTGGAAGTAGGTGTGTTCGTGGATACGTGAGTATGTGTGTGTGTGTAACTGTATAAGGACAAAGTATTAAAAAAAAAGTTGCTAGTTGGGAGAGGTGGAGCGCAGTCACTAAGAGGAGGGGGTTGTGTTGAGTCCGTGTCTGTAGAGTGAAAATGAAACGTTGCTCCAAGTGAAGCCTGGATTGTGGAGGACCGTTGTGTGGGGCGAGACCAAACACAGAGATGTCATCGGGGGAATGGCTGGCCGAGCGGAAGTGACGTGCGACGGGACCGTAGACGAATATCCCTTAGATGTTCGGCGAATCGGTCTGACAACCGGCGTCCCGTCTGTCCTATATACAGCATTCCGCAGAGGTTGCATTTAATGCAGTATATGAGACCAGACGAAGTACACGTAAAAGAATGTCTGATACGTACAGTTCGCTGAAGGGACATGTGTTGCAACGGGATCTGGAGCACGGGAAGGATCCGTGTGGGGCTGAGGGGGAAGAAGAGAGGGTGCTACGGACCAGGAGGTCGCTTAGATTCCGGGCTCGTTTGAAGGAATACAGGGGTGGGTTGGAGAAAATGGGGCGGGTCGTGGGATCGAGCTGGAGACGACGGAAGGGAAGTAGTATCTTCCGACGAATGGGTAGAGTAGAGGGGTGGAAAAGGAGGGGAAAGGCGGTGCGGTTGGGGGGTGGGTGAGAGGAAGGAGAAAGGACGGTGGTGCGGTCGATGCGACGATCGCGGGCGAGGGCGTTCAAGACCAGGGTAGGTGGGTATCCTCGATGCCTGAACAGGCGGGCCAGGTATTGAGACTGGGTCTCGAAATCCTGGTCGCGGCTGCACAAGCGTCGGAGGCGGAGGAACTGGGAGTAGGGGATGGCCCGTTTGTTGTGGAAGGGATGGGAGGAGGAGAAGTTGAGATAGAGGTGGGAATCTGTGGGTTTGAAAAAGGCTGAGGTAGTGAGAGAGTTGGAGGGGTGGTCGATGCTGAGAGAGATATCAAGGAAGTTAACAGAAGTATTGGAGATGGTGGAAGTGAATTGTAGAGAGGGGTGGAAGTTAGAGAGGAAAGAGACGAAGTGACAGAGTTGTTCGCGGTAAAGGGAGGTGGCGCCTATGCAGTCGTCTATGTAGCGACCGTATAGTTCTGGGGTCGGCCCGGAGAATTGGGTGAATACTTGGGCCTCAATGTAGCCAACAAAGAGATTGGCGAAATTGGGGCCCATTCTCGTTATATATATACTTTTAAATAAAGTATATATAAATATACATATGTACGAGGTCTGATCAATAAGTGTTCTGACTGTTGCCATAGTAATGAAGCTAAAGCCATGCGGATTTACTCTGCATGCTTTAGCTTCGTTACTGTGACAACAGTCCGGGTACTTATTGATCAGACCACATATGTATGTTTGTATGAATGTCTTTGTCTTTTTATATGTATACATATGCATACATATGTATATGCATGTATATGTACATATATATAGTGAGTGAGTGAGGGCGAGCGAGAATGACAGAAAGAGAGAGAAAGAATAATGGAATGCGTTTCAATTCTGACAAACGTATTTATTTAATATAAGTGAGTTGAAGGAGATTTGGATGCTATTTCTTGCAGGTCAGGCGACCTAGCTTCTTTGTTCGTATGGAAAAATCCGTTTGGTTTGAGTAACGTACTAAGCAAGATCTGAATGCGCGACATCACACCACAAAGCTCATTTATTTGGTTAGTCTATGTCTATATATGTCTATATATTGAGATAATCGGTTTGCTTGTGCATTTCTCGCAAGTGAAGTGACACCAATTACGCAAGTGAAGCGACACCAATTACGAACCCACACAGAATGCGTTACGTGCTCTAATCAATAAGTATCCGGATTGTTGCATAGTTTATTTGAAGTTATTGCAAACATCTGCGTTGTTTGTTCTCATATGTTCTTTTTCTTTTATTTTCAAATTTTTACTTTACATCCGCCGCAAAATCAAAACCGAATTTCTTTCAAAAGCATCTTTGGGTGAAGAGAAACATCAACGACAGCAAAAAAAAAAAAAAAACCCAAAACATCAATTTTGAAGGGAACAGTTGTTTAATTAAATGTATAACCTAAGGTATACATACGTACACACACACACATATATATATATCAAAGCGACTACAAATCAGTGAAAGAATTTTTATTTGCTTAACACCATATACCATCTTGAAAGAAAAATCAAAGATAAGGACACACTGGTATTCAAACAAATAGGCTGATCACAGTTGCAACCGTTTTTTATCATACACCTACTCATTTAAGACTAACATGGGGTTAAACGAAAACAACTAAGGGTGTCACTGTCCGATTTATCTGTTAAAAATAGCAGCCAAAAATCAATCGATTTGCCTTCAGAAGGAAGTAACCATGTAAACAAACAAAATGTAGAACATGGTCTGGTTACGACTGGAAGACATTAATTGTAGGTCAGAACTCATCTGAGGTGAAACAACAACATCAACAACTGCTACTACAAGTAATTTGAGCCATCAAGTAATCGTCAGTGATTATCAACTCTTCCTTTGTTATTTATTCACCGACTTGAAGGATTTTGTCATTTAACCCCTTCCTCTCGTGCAAAAATACACACTAAATAATTACTATGTATATGTATAAAAGCCCATGTCATTGACAAAAAATATATTAACTAAAAGATAGCGTGCTACCGCTTGTTAATTCATAAAATATGACATCATGCTGATTCATAACAAAAGAAAAGTCTGTTGTAATTCCATTTACGACTGGGTCTCAATGATCATGAGTGTATGTATGAGAGAGAATGTGTGTGTGTGTGAGAGAGAGAGTTCGTTCGTACATGTTGACGGAAACGTGAGGAATGAAGCATTATAAAAAAAAGAAGCAGGGTTGAGAGAACGTGCGAAAGAGGAGAATAAGACAAAGAAAAAAAAAATAGAGCTTGAATGGGGAAGAGAGAAAAGAAAGGTGTAAGTGATGTAAGAGAGTGGGTTTAATAAAGAGAGGGGGAAAGATGGTAAAGACTATAGCCAGCTGTTTAGTAAACCAGTGATTGTCGCAGAAGATAATGAAAAGAGATTTATTGGACAGTTAAATATAGGATGAAAGAAAACTTTGAATTCCAGAAGATTTATGGAGCAAGAACGTCTGTTTTAAGCATGTCACCAAATATTATTGGCACTGCGCTAGCGTTTTGTTGTAGCATAGTAAATGATTCTCATTAGAGTTTTAATTATTTTCAACAAGTAAAAAAATTCGTTACTGAGCTGAAAGGCAGCCACCTTAACCCGGCGGAATTCATGTTAATTCAGTACTCTTATTCATCAATAATTTCGTAATGTTTATAACTCTAGCTGACGATCATATAGTATCGGTGTCTATCCTATTCTTTGGGAAAGTAGATTATTACAGCTTTGGAACCCAGACAAATTTAATTTCTTTTTATAACTACTCTTGCAGTTAATGAGAAATCATTTGATCAATTTCAAAAATTGCATACATACATACATACATACATACATACATACATACATACATACATACATACATACATACATACATACATACATACATACATTTCTTTTATGGCTGCCCCCTCGTTATCGAGTATGGCCATTGCACGAAGCTTAACCGTTACTGGTGCTATGATCGAATGTGACTTTTTAGCCCAGCTAAAGATCTACAATGTCTTTTACAAAATTGGCAACTGAGACCTTTACTGGTAATAACCGGCTGTAGTTGTAACTGGGCTTCATGTACCTTTGCATGTCGTTTAAGTCCTCCTGCCGAATTACACTCTCTTCCACATGCCCGACAGATATGATTAGTATGGTGTGTTACACCACTACCAGTGGCCAGGTTGTCACTCATCTGTCTCGATTTATGACTACGAAGATGACTCATGAGTCCAGCTTTACTAAGGCAGGGTCTTACACAGACATTGCATGTCAGAATCAAAGGAAGACCCTTCCCTTCTGGAAGTGTAACAGCGATGCCCTTCCTGACATCCCTCCTTACTTTCTCATGTGCAACTCGAGATTTCTCAAACGTGGCTGTCCCCTCATGCACAATCCTTCTCCACCTGCTACGATCAATAGCTATGCCTTCCCATGTGTCAGGAGAGATGCAAGCATCTCTTAAGGAAGCCTTCAGTAAGTCCTTATACCTCTTTTTTGGTTTATGTGGAGGTCGTTCTCCTTTAGCTAACTCTCCATAAAAGCGTTGTTTTGGCATCTAAGCCACAAGAGCTTCTATACTTTCACACCGAGAGCCTTCGAGTATTTCAAGATCACTGATGCGGTCCTTCCACTTAATGCTATAGATCCGTCTGAGGCACATCTGATGGAAACGTTCCAGATGTTTAAGGTGGTATCGATCTGTGACCCACGTCTCGCAGGCATAGAGAAGAGAAGGGGGCACACATGCCTTGTACACCTTTATCTTTGTCTTTCTGCATATGTCTCGCCAACTCCAGAGGCGCTTTTCTAGCCTTCCGAAAGCAACACTTGCTTTCCTAATTCTATATGGAACTTCATCATCCACATTGCCATATCTATTAATAGTGCTTCCCAGGTAGACAAACTGATCGACTACATCAAGTCGTTTACCATTCACATAGATATTTGGTACACTATACTGCTTACCAGGGGCAGGTTGATGCATGACAACAGTTTTCTTGAGATTGACTGTCAATCCTAAGGCAGTGCAAGCATCAGAGAATGCATTCAAAATGTGTTGCATATCAATCTCTGTGTGTGCTACTAGCTCACAATCATCAGCATACGAAAGGTCTCTTATGATAGAGGTAAATATCTTTGTTTTTTGCAGCAAGGCGCCTGATATTAAATATGCTGCTAGAGGTTCGATAATGGACGTAAACACCGTATCTGCAGTTTCTGAATGCAATACAGAACACCATCGCGAAATATATGGAAAATAGGGTCGGTGCCAGAATATCCCACTGTTTCACTCCATTTTGTATTGAAATGGGCTCCGACATCTTTCCTCTAACATTCACCCTACCATTCATGTCTTCATGAAAAGACCTGACCAAAGCAAGGAACTTTTCAGAACACCCAAGTTTCTGGAGGACTTTCCACAATGCTTTTCTATTGACGGTATCAAAGGCTTTTGTCAGATCGACAAACACCTGATACAAATCCAGACCCTGTTCCACACACTTTTCCTGAAGCTGTTTAGCTGAAAAGATCATATCAGCAGTGCTGCGTCCCACACGAAAGCCAGATTGACTTTCTGGAAGAACACAATCTGTAATGTATTTCAGCAGACGATCCAGAAGTATTCTGCATAAAACCTTTCCTACAGCAGACAGCAATGATATTCCCCTATAATTACCACAATCATTCCTGTTGCCCTTTCCCTTATACAGGACCACCATTACTGCATCTCTCCAGTCCTCAGGTACAGATTCATTAGTCCATACCTTACCAAACAAAGAGTGAAGTTTCTGCAGAATTTTCTCACCACCATGTTGTAACAACTCCGCATGTATGCTATCCATACCCGGATACTTCCCATTATTCAACCTTGAGACAGCCATTGCAACTTCTTCCAACTTTGGTGGTTCTGCGAGTGCTGCCTTCACAGGTAATCCAGGGATGAGATTGAGAACATCCTCACTAACTACAGACTGCTGATTCAAAAGTTCATCAAAGTGTTCTTGCCACCTTTGCAGAATTCCTTGTGAATCACGAAGAAGTTCTTTACCATCCCTGCTTCGAAGTGGTGTCATCAGGGAAGATGTCGGTCCATAAATTTCTTGCAAGAGACCATACAACAGCTTTGTGTTATTGGAATCTGATGCCGCCTGTATCTCGTCAGCCTTCTTACTCCACCACGTATCCCTCATCTGAGAGAGCTTTTGCCTCACACGAGATTTTACGTCCTTGAGTTCCCTATGCAACATTTCCCTTTCCTGTGACTTTGCTGACAAATAGCGTGACAAAGTACGTCTTTTATCAGCCAATAAATCATCTATATGTTCATCATTTTCTTTGAACCAATCTTGATGCTTTCTTTGTATCAATCCCATAACTTTTTTGCCTATATCATAAACTGACTTTTTAAGAGTCGGCCAATCCTCCCTAATATCTGCAGCATTCATTTCCTCTCGTAAAGTTCTCTTCACACTATTATACCTAAGACGATCAACATTCAGTCTTTTAGGCAGGGTCATCCCTGCAGCTCGGATTTTATGTTTTGTGACTAATTTCACTTTTGCACGTACTGGGCGGTGGTCAGTCCAACACTCAGCTCCACGAAGAACACGAACACACTCCACATCCTGTCTGTCACGCACCCTAACTAGGATGTAATCCAGAATATGCCATTCTTTAGATGCAGGGTGCATCCATGTAGTCTTAAGCTTATTCTTTTGTTGAAACATGGTATTGGTAACACACAGACTCAGCTCCTCACACATCTGCAGCAAAAGCATGCCATTACTATTACACTTCCCCACCCCATGCTTTCCAATTACAGTCCATGTGTTAAAATCCCTACCCACTCTAGCATTAAAGTCACCCAGTGCAATGACTTTGTCTGCCCGAGGGATATTTCTTATAATGCCCTTCAAAGCATGGTAGAAAGAAAGTTTTTCGTCATCAGTGTAGCACATATTTGGAGCATACACACTCACCAAGTTCATATAATTTCCTTTAGCCAAAAGAATTCTCATGGACATAAGACGCTCGTTAATTCCGATTGGGAATTCTTCCAACTTGTCCACAAGAGTAGTCTTAACAGCAAATGCCACTCCAGCTTCTCCGCTAAGCTCTTCATCTCTCCCTTTCCAAAAGAATGTATATTTTCCACAAGATTCTGTAAGATGACCATCTCCAGGTAATCTCGTCTCAGATAAAGCAACGATGTCAAGATCATAGCGTTGAAGCTCCTTCGCAACAAGCACAGTCCTTCTTTCAGGACATTCAGAGGACTTGTGGTTTTATATCGGAGTTATCCCAGTTACCTGAGTTACCTTCTCCTAGAAGGATGCCCTAACAAAGGCTAGGAGTCCTTCATTCCCAGTGGTTTAGCCGCGCGATCGGGTATTCAGTCCGATTATTTCTATGTCCCCGCACATTATACAGCCTTAAGACATTTATTGGATGGCCGTTGACTCTCAAGAGTTCCTCCGCTCTTTGACGGGTTTTGTTTTTCATCCAGCAGGGTGTCCAATAAACACCCTCCTCACCAAGCAAGCTTGGTGGGGTTGCCGGTTTAGTCGCCGACGACGACCCGACCATGCAACAGGTTGTACTGGGTTACATGTTACCAGTAGCACTCGAAAGTGACCTGACATACATACATACATACATACATACGTACACACACATGCGCGCGCGCGCACGCACACACACACACACACACACAAATTCCCAACTGTGACGAAAATAATTCTTTTGTGTAAAGCAATTAGCGGAGAGCTCACTAAAAGTGTAAATCTAATCAGATTTAGAGCAATAATATAATGGTATATTAAATATTGATAAAACAAGGATATAATTCACAATGAAACCAATCAACATATTGAAATATATTTTATATTTTACCTGGACATGATCGTGTTTCTTACATACAGGCGTTCACGGAAATATATAGACACACGTATCATACTTTTATTAGTGGTACAGAAATTAGAAACGCATGAGATTTGTACTGCTGTAGAAAACAGTAAAATACGGAAACAATCAAAATATCAAGTTTGTTTCGTAAAGCTAAATCGCTATAGGTATTTAAATAAGTCACAATACATATTAATATATAGACAACTACATATTATAATTCAGATAAACCTGTTGGTCTGTTTTGTATAATAATACTTTTGTTGGCGATTTAGTCATTTAATTAATGATGCTGTATAGACTGAAATGTATAGTAAGGAATACCTAATAATGACTGGCACAAATTTTAGTCACTGTCCTCTCTCCGTAAACTAATGCAATGAAAACTCTAGTTAAAGTTTGAACCGATTATGTAAATTCCGCTTTGCCCTTCAAAAGAGGAACAATAGATATTAGTTTACATTCTTTCACATACATTTGACTGCACATGACCCTGATAGTCAAAATTTGTATTGCTTATCATTACCTTACATCGACCCCAACCCCGAAAGGATGAAAGGTGAAGTCAACCTCGGTGGAATTTGAATTCAGAACGTAAAGACGGACGAAATTCTGCTAAGCAAATTGGTTAGCATGCTTACGAGTCTGCCTGCTCGCCACCTTAATTGAATCTAAATATTGGATATAGATATTCATAGGAGCATTTTTTTCTTTTGCAGCAAAGAAGCAAAAATTGTCAGGTTGTTAGTTACAAACTTACACAACAATTATTCGTCAATTAATGATTTTAAAAAAAGTAGCTTAATACGTAGATATATTTTCAGTGGCGTAGTTGTTTGCTCGTTGTTCGTGTTACCCATATCAGCATTAATAAATCAGATTTAACGAGAAAATTGTTCTAGCAGTGACCATCCATACTTTACTCAAGCATAGTACATCTGAGATAAGTTTATGTAATATAATTGGAGAGAGATTTTACTGATGGCCAGGAAGTGGCGATCAAAATTTGAGCACGACAGTTGTTACTGTGCACTTATTATGGTTTGCATCCCAGTATACAACTGGGGATCATGAAGCTGTTGATGCTGCTACAATTTATGTATGCGTTTTTAAAGTTTGATAATTTTTTTGAGAGGTGTTGATATATCTGTATGCTTTATGGTGATTTTGCATGAAATACTAAGATCCTAAAACATTCTGTTGTAACATATTATATCTCTGGCATATCAGACTGATCTTTCATTTTTAGTATTTTGTTTCGTTGTGTTAAAGGTCTATGAATGTGATCTGTACGTAATCAATGATTTGTGTTCTTTGTAATTTATTATGAAAATTGTGAATGTAACATATTTTCTTTTTTTTCCAACAATACTTGCTTATTTATGGTGGCCTAAATATGTTTCTGCATTGTTTTACGATGTTTTCTGCGCGTTTTGTGAATATGATTGTCTTCTGTGCGCGTGTGAGAGTAGTATGTTTATTTTGTTAAGTGTGATGGTTAGTTGTATTAGATGTTCTCTGGTGTTACTTGTAACAAACAATGGAAACAATATATTTAGGAGAAGATACATTCAGTCCTTTATTGTTTAACCACAAGCCTGTCCATCGCGATTTGTTTTGAACCACAGAGTATCAGCCACAGAGTATCTTGGACTACAATATTCAATATATCCTTCCATTTATGGTAGGGTGTAAATTAGTGTAAATTTAGCGGCTATTTCTAGGTGAGCCAACATTCACTTTGAAGCTTGCAAGTCATGTCCCTATTCTATACCTTCTCCAACTAAATATGAACACATAACATAATACAGAGCATTACTAAACTTTCAATTAATACCACTAACCCCCATACATCCCTTACACCAGACACATCACAATTCTATATCTAACCTAATTGCACTAAATCCAGAACTTCTTACCTTCATTACACATAATCTTTTTCATCAGGGACTAATAGACCTTACACCGTTTATTAATCGGTGTGCATTCAAAGCAATGAATAGTTGTATTCAAAGCAATGATTAGTAACTTATGAAAACGGTATGCTTGAATCTCTTTAACAATTCACAATATGACTTTTATGACTTTTATTCCTACCTCAGTTCATCTAATTATATATATATATATATATATATATAATTTAAAATTTAAAATAAGAGAACATTTCTTGGTGGTGAGACCGTAGCGGATCTATTTCTAGCATATGGGTGTCCACATGGTGGTTTCCCTCTTATATATATATATATATATATATATATATATATATATATATATATATATAGGGAGAGTTTACGAAAAAACCAAAGGACGATGTATTAGTATAACGTTATATTAGTATAACGCTCAGGAATAGAAAAAGCCTTTTACGTTTCGAGCCTACGCTCTTCTACAGAAAGGGACACAGAAAAAAAAAACAAGGAGAGGATGATAATAATAACAGTTTTACATAAAGTTCAAAGGTTTTTGACGTCGTGGTGCATTGCAAGGATTTCTCATCAAGAGTAGAGTCCACAGTGATCCGCAGGTAGGAGAGGTGCAGCCGGAGGGTAAATGTCCAAAAGAGAATCTGTAAAGGGTAGATAGAGAGTCCAGTTCGTGTGTGGTAAGAAATGACAGGATCAACATGTGCGACCACGTGAGCGTGTGATATATAGGGAGAGTTTACGAAAAAAACAAAAGACGAAGACAGGTGGTGTACAAAACAAACAGATGTATTAGTATAACGCTCAGGAATAGAAAAAGTCTGTTTTACGTTTCGAGCCAACGCTCTTCTACAGAAAGGGACACAGAAAGAAACAAGGAGAGAATGATAATAATAACAGTTATATATATATAATATATATAACTTAATGTGGCAGTCCCAGGAAAAGGAACAATGTTACTGTTATTTAGCTCCAAGAAACACCGTTTCTAGTTGGCTACACGACACAAGCGGTGTTTCTTGGGGCTAAATAACAGTAACTTTCTTTCCTTTCCTGGGACTGCCACATTAAATTGGTAACAAGCCATTACTTTATCGTGCTGTTACTGCATAACTCTCTCTGAGAGATTTAGAAATGTAATATATATGTCTCTCTCTCTCTCTCTATCTCTCTCTCTCTCTCTCTCTATATATATATATATATATATTTAATAAATATATATTTAATAAATGTTGCGGCCTCCTACAAGTCAACACGCTTTTTTCCTGCGCTCTTAAAAAATCTTTCCTCGTCTAGGCCAAAAAAGGCCCTCATTGTTTGTTTTCTTGTTTGTTTTTATTTCTTGTACTGTATTTTTTTGTAATTGCATTTTTATTTTGTATTTTATTTTGTAATTTTATTTGTATCGATTTTACGTACTGTTTTTGTCATATTTTTTTCTTTCCTTGTTTTTACCCCTCTGCAAAGGAATTTTATTTAATTCTTTCGCAGGAAGGGCTAGTTTGACGAGTCGTGTTCTGTCCTCACCTTCGAAACACGTATGGTGTCGAACTAGGGACAGCTGATGAAAGGGAATTTTCCTTGTGTTGTTTGTCTTGTACTCTGTTTTTTCGTTGTTAAAAAAGGTCCGTTTCCATGTTTGATTTTACGTTTTCGTTTCTCGTTGAGTTCTACGTCGATTTGTGGTGTCCTGTACTCACGTATATATATTTATATATGCATGTATATATACATGTAGATGTAGGTACGTACATATATGTATGTATGCATGCATATATTTTATTTATTAAATTTGTATGACTGAGCGCCCTCGCGTCGTTTCTTTTCGTTTCTTCCAAGTAAGTTATATATATATATTATATATATATATATATATATATATATATATATATATATATATTATATATATATATATATATATATATATATATAGATATATATATATATATATATATATATATATATATATATATATATATATATATATATATATATATATTTGTGGAGGCGCAATGGCCCAGTGGTTAGGGTAGCAGACTCGCGATCGTAGGATCGCGGTTTCGATTCCCAGACCGAGCGTTGTGAATGTTTATTGAGCGAAAACACCTAAAAGCTCCACGAGTCTCCGGCATGGGGTGGTAGCGATCCCTGCTGTACTCTTACGCCACAGCTTTCTCTAACTCTTTCTTCTGTTGGCCTGCTCGCTTAGCCAGCGGGGTGGCTTCATTTGAAGGCTAAAACAATGCGAAGCGCATTGTAACCAGCGATGTGTAGCAACATCTGATAGCCTGGTCGGTGACGGCGATATATATATATTTACAAGACAGGCTTGGCTACCTGACAGAGCTTTGTGTTGTTTTTTAATGAGATTTTTAATATTTTGTATATAAATGGATGGCTGAAATCAGTGGTTCTTAGAATGACGCGTGTGTCCTTTTTGTTGTTGATTTGGAGAAGAGAATATATGAATTAGGAATTTTAAGTATTACTAAAATGCCGGAAGGTATGAATGAGATGGTGATAAATCTGTGTCGCTCCTTCATTTTGGGATTTTTGGGGACTTAAAATCGTTGATTGTTTATCAGTTCCCAAATTCTAGAGATTTGGGAAATCCACAACGCCATCTCTTCGGTTATCTGGCCATCTTTGGCCAGATATTGAATAATTGTCACATATTATTTTACAGATGCATTTTCTCTATTTACATAATATTGAAGTCTCTTTCTTTCTTTTGTTATCTTACCGTTTTTACAATAAATTACCTCCCGAACGACGCTATTCTTCATTAAGAGCTAGTACGGCTTTTTTGGATAACCGCCAAACATCGGTTGAGGACTCTAACAGAGATGGCCAGATAACCGAAGAGATGGTGTTGTGGATTTCCACCTCGGCATCCGAAACTCAGAGTTTTATCTTGGCTATTGAATAATTGTTACATTTTATTTTACAGATAAATTTCCTCTATTTACATAATATTGAGGTCTCTTTCTTTCTTTTGTTGATTGTCAGTTTTTACCAATATATATATATAATATATATATATATATATATATATATATATATATCACGATCACGAGACCGACCAGACCATCAGATGTTGTTACACACCGCTGGTCACAATGCGTTCGCATTGTTTTAGCCTTCAAATGACGCCACCCCGCTGGCTAAGCGAGCAGACCATATATATATATATATATATATATATATATGTGAAAAGTGTAAAAGGAATTTTTAACTCCTATTTCTAAATTCGGTATGTGGGGAAGCAATTAGCTGAACCTTAATTATAATTATGTTTATAATTATATATATGTATATATATATATATATATATAATATATATATATATATATAATATATATATATATATATATATATATATATATATATATATATATATATAATATATATATATATATATATAATTATAAATTATATAATTATAAACATATTATAATTAAGGTTCAGCTAATTGCTTCCCCACATATCGAATTTAGAAATAGGAGTTAAAAATTCCTTTTACACTTTTCACCATGACAGTGACATACTTTTCTTTACGTAGGCAAAGAGAAAAACAACGAATCAACACAACCAGGATTAACTACATACGCGTTTCGTGATTAAAGTGTTTCACTTCAGTGTAGTATTTCCAATTATAAAATTTGAAAGTGCTAGGGTTAAATATGCACACGATCGAGCGACATCAAGTAACAGATATCCAACCAACACTGCCAAAATTTTCACTGCCGAATGTGAATACACTATTTATCCCCTATACCCACGTGTATGCCACGAGCAACACCGCAGAAAAAAATGCAGTATTCTATCATGGAGTAAATTATAATTTTTAATCAAATTAATAATGAAAGGGTAAACAAGTTTTATAATTGGAAATACTGCACTGAAGTGACAGGTAAGTAAATTTTTGAACACTTTAGTCTCGAAACGCATATGTAGTTAATCCTGATGGAGTTGATTCGTTGTTTTTCTTTTTGCCTACGTAAAAAAGTATGTTACTGTCATGGAGATTTTTACAGTAATAGAAAATAAATTTTTAACTGTTATTTCTAAATTCGGTATGTGGTGAAGAAATTAGCTGAACCCTAATTATAATTATGTTTATGATTTAAAATATTTGTATGATTTTACCTATAAAGGTTACTTTAACGTACCGATCTACTTGATAAAATTATTAATTAATTGATTGATTAATTAATTAACTTAATTGATAAATTGTACCCTGTTATTAATTTAATTACAATTTAATATATATATATATATATATATATATATATATATATATAATATATATATATATGTATATGTATGTATGTATGTATGTATGTATGTATGTATGTATGTATGTATGTATGTTTGTATATCAGAGGCGACTCCAGTCATCAGCGTCACTCGGGCTCATCACAGATTTCGCATAAGACACTCGAAAAATTTCACGTTTTTCCGCTTTATTTCTAGCCCCAAATGCCTTATTTTGTATATCTAGCACTATGTCTTTCTCCATTTCTAAGTTAAGGATTTAAAAAAAATAACCCTGCAAAACACAACTGCTCTTTACATACAGATGCACAGAATAACGGCAAATAATGACAAATAACGACAGCGGAGTGCACAACAAACATCAGCGATCTGACTGTCGCTTGTACTCTTGACAAGAAATGCCAGTTAGTCTTTTATACCTACCAGGTTCGTACGTAACCCGAGTTGCTGGGTAATTTTTCGTTCGTTTAAGAATATTTTAGAACAGAAACTTTTCATAGATTGGAATTTAAATCCTAATCTCTATAGAAATTTATTGTTTCAAGAAAACATTGAATTTGAATTACTTTTAAATCTTACGGTCATAGATAACAACTCGGGCTGTAACGTCTGAGTTTGAGTCAGGCGCATGTGTGCTACGAATGATACTTTTTGACACGGCACCACTAAGACGACCGCCAGACGCTGAACTGCGACCAGACTCAATAAAAGGAGCCCGAGTTATTGGTTGAAATTACATACTACAAGTCAGTGTTGGTAGAAATGAAATCAGCTTGCAAATACACGTTCACTTTACTAAATTTATACTCGGATTAAGCCCGAATAGCCCGAGTGCAGGAATTGTTATATATATATATATATATATATATATTATATATATATATATATATATATATAATATATAAATAATAAATATTAGGGAATATATCCAAATTTACAGGGAAAAAAAATCAGATTTAGGATTAAATCCAATTTTATAGTAAAATATTATAAAATATTATTTGAGACAAAACCACTATTTTGCAAAACAAACAAGGAAAGACTTAATCAATACATAAAATTTAATAAATAGTCAAAAAAAACCGCCACTACAATTGTTTCTTGTCTTGATCGACAATCTTCAGGTGGACTTCCAATCTAAAAAATCAAAATTTTAAAATATAAAAATAATACTTTTAAATAATTAAAGTATAAATGAAAAAATATAAGTATATAATCCATATATAACCTATATATAATCCATATCGAAAATATAGACTAATTACCACGAATTCCCTAAAAAAAACCATGATAAAACAAAACTCTTAAAAACATATAACGATAAAATCTCCCTTTGCTAAACTCTATAACAAACCTATAAAGTAAACCCCCTAACCTAAACATTCACACACAAATAACACACGTAAACCACAGACTCACGACTTATACACATACCTATACTAACTTATAAACCTCAATATACACCAAAACCCACTCCCTCCCCACACAGACAAATTAACACATACATCCCAAAACCTAAATAACAAACCCATATACACATTCACACACAAACACACACTCACACGCAAAACACTCACACACAAAAGATACATATACTCCCTCACATATACGCCTATACATACTCACTAAACTCGACATATACAACAATACTTACACACCCACAAAAAACATTATATACATTTATGAGCTTTAACTCACCTTAGCATCTCTAACAAACAACTTGCAGTAACCCAATCCCATTCTCTATGCCTACCTCACTACTACACTATTCCATTCACATTCCAAGCAACGCTAGTCCACCACCCGGTTATTCACGTGGCAAAACGAACACCACTCAAAAATTATGAATGAAACAATGTAAAAAAATAACCAACACCTAAAATAGACAAAATACCACGAATTACCTAAAAAAAACCATGATAAACCAAAACTCATAAAAACATATAACGATAAAATCTCCCTTTGCTAAACCCTATAACAAACTTATATAGCAATCCCCCTAACCTAAACATTCACACACAAAAAACCCACACGTAAACCACAGACCCAAGACTTATACACAAACCTATACTAACTTATAAACCTCAATATACACCAAAAACCACTCCCTCCCCACACAGACAAATTAACACATACATCCCAAATCCTAAATAACAAACCCAAATACACATTCACACACAAACACACACACGCAAAACACACACACACAACAGATACATATGCTCCCTCACATATACGCATATACATACTCACTAAACTCGATATATACAACAATATTTACACCCACACTCATACAGATAATAAATTAATTATACAATTAAAAACTCACAACCAATCTCATATACATAAACACTCTTATGAAAACAACAATAAATACATCGTAATTAACCAGAATATCAAAAATAACATTATGACATAAGGATAAATCAAATACATACTTACAATTCAGTTACAAATTATGAAGTGAAATTAGATTCTTAGCCGTTAAAAAACCAAACAAAATTACGTTACCATGGAAATAACTAATGTAAAAAAAGAATACGCGCCATAGAAAGTAAACGTCATTCATAGTATGAATGGAGAAGGGAGTAATCCCGTTCACACCAATTATATGTATACAATTATACACACTTGAATAATACATACTAGCCCTAATATACAGAACATACTAATAATCACCAACTAACCACCATCACAAATGAAACCCACACCCATACAATGACAAAACTCCCCCATACCCTATTTACACCTACATAGTAATCCCAATATATTCTTCCATACATGGACGCAAGTGCGTGAAGCACATGAACATAATTAGTACGTACAACCCCTAATACACACTAATATATACGTATCAAGCTCGACCTCCACAGTGATAAGTTTACACACAATCACACCCAGATGGGTGAATTGCACAACCAGTGAATGCTCACACATACGGGCGTGATTACTTTGTTGCATATATCGAGCCAAAATAGTATGCATATGTACATGTGAGGGGTACACGTAAATGAAGTGAGCGTGTACCCCCTGTATTTATACCCGTGCGTGAATATACACATGGAGACTACCACACAGGTACAAATATGTTTAGAAATGGGAGCCCCATCACTACACTTAATGTATACTCTCACCCATCCGCACGGATGTGTAAGTGTATCTCCGGTGTATATGTTGAGGCTTATATGTAGAGTTGTTGAAGGGAACGTCGTTGAAATTGTGAATGAATGGGTAGAGTTGGGAATTGTAACCGGGTGGTGGACTAGTGTTGCTTGGAATTGTGAATGGATTAGGGTGGTAATGAGGTAGGCATTGAGTATGGTTACTGTAAGTTGTTTGTTAGAGTTGCTAGGGTGAGCTAAAGCTCATAAATGTATATAATTGATTTTTCATGATAGTTTTTAAAGAATCCATTCATAATAAATTTTTTTTAAGTAGCGTTGGTTTGCTACGTGGAAATAGTTTTTAGTTCCATTATTATATTTCTCCATTCATACTATGAATGACGTTTACTTTCTATGGCGCGTATTCTTTTTTTACATTAGTTATTTCCATGGTAACGTAATTTTGTTTGGTTTTTTAACGGCTAAGAATCTAATTTCACTTCATAATTTGTAACTGAATTGTAAGTATGTATTTGATTTATCCTTATGTCATAATGTTATTTTTGATATTCTGGTTAATTACGATGTATTTATTGTTGTTTTCATAAGAGTGTTTATGTATATGAGATTGGTTGTGAGTTTTTAATTGTATAATTAATTTATTTATCTGTATGAGTGTGGGTGTAAATATTGTTGTATATATCGAGTTTTAGTGAGTATGTATATGCGTATATGTGAGGGAGCATATGTATCTGTTGTGTGTGTGTGTTTTGTGTGTGTGTGTTTTGTGTGTGAATGTGTATTTGGGTTTGTTATTTAGGATTTGGGATGTATGTGTTAATTTGTCTGTGTGGGGAGGGAGTGGTTTTTGGTGTATATTGAGGTTTATAAGTTAGTATAGGTTTGTGTATAAGTCTTGGGTCTGTGGTTTACGTGTGGGTTTTTTGTGTGTGAATGTTTAGGTTAGGGGGATTGCTATATAAGTTTGTTATAGGGTTTAGCAAAGGGAGATTTTATCGTTATATGTTTTTATGAGTTTTGGTTTATCATGGTTTTTTTAGGTAATTCGTGGTATTTTGTCTATTTTAGGTGTTGGTTATTTTTTTACATTGTTTCATTCATAATTTTTGAGTGGTGTTCGTTTTGCCACGTGAATAACCGGGTGGTGGACTAGCGTTGCTTGGAATGTGAATGGAATAGTGTAGTAGTGAGGTAGGCATAGAGAATGGATTGGGTTACTGCAAGTTGTTTGTTAGAGATGCTAAGGTGAGTTAAAGCTCATAAATGTATATAATGTTTTTTGTGGGTGTGTAAGTATTGTTGTATATGTCGAGTTTTAGTGAGTATGTATAGGCGTATATGTGAGGGAGTATATGTATCTTTTGTGTGTGAGTGTTTTGCGTGTGAGTGTGTGTTTTGTGTGTGAATGTGTATATGGGTTTGTTATTTAGGTTTTGGGATGTATGTGTTATTGTCTGTGTGGGGAGGGAGTGGGTTTTGGTGTATATTGAGGTTTATAAGTTAGTATAGGTATGTGTATAAGTCGTGAGTCTGTGGTTTACGTGTGTGTATTTGTGTGTGAATGTTTAGGTTAGGGGGTTTACTTTATAGGTTTGTTATAGAGTTTAGCAAAGGGAGATTTTATCGTTATATGTTTTTAAGAGTTTTGTTTTATCATGGTTTTTTTAGGGAGTTCGTGGTAATTAGTCTATATTTTCGATATGGATTATATATAGGTTATATATGGATTATATACTTATATTTTTTCATTTATACTTTAATTATTTAAAAGTATTATTTTTATATTTTAAAATTTTGATTTTTTAGATTGGAAGTCCACCTGAAGATTGTCGATCAAGACAAGAAACGATTGTAGTGGCGGTTTTTTTGACTATTTATTAAATTTTATGTATTGATTAAGTCTTTCCTTGTTTGTTTTGCAAAATAGTGGTTTTGTCTCAAATAATATTTTATATATATATATATATATATATATACCCTCCAGTCTTCTTCAGGTGTCTTGGGGAAATTTCGAACCTGCGTTCTCATTCCTAAGGTATTTTTTAATGTTATTATTATTATTATTATTATTATTATTATTATTATTATTATTATTATATTATTATTATTATATTATTATTATTATTATTATTATTATTATTATTATTATTATTATTTTATTATTATTATTGTTATTATTATTATTATTATATATTATTATTATATTATTATTATTATATTATTATTATTATTATTATTCTATGTTTGACTTTTGCTTTATGTCTGTACAAGTTGGCTCCAAGTCTCACCCAGAGACCTCAAGAGACAACCTCAAGTTCTGTGCCATATATTTGGGTTTTTTTTTGGTGTTGTACTAATGAATGTCTAATACATAAAAATAAAAAATAAATAAATATTTAAAAAAATAAAAATAAAAAAAATAAAAAATAAAAAAAGTTTGTTTTAAACCTTGGGATTACATAGAGAGTATTTTGCGTAGGATATGAGCAGTTCCCATGAGCACTATCTTTTGAATTTCTGCCATTTTGGGGTTTCCTGTTATCTGAGTTAGGTAGCAATCAGTCCCTTTCGCTATCATTCCCAGGGCACCTATGACAACAGGTATTGTTTTAGTCTTCAGCTTCCACATTTTGCTGATTTCTATTTCAAGATCTTTATATTTGCTCAGTTTTTGGTAGGTCTTGACAGATACGTTTATATCGATTGGGACAGTCATATCAATGAGGAGGCATGTTCTTTGTCTGAAGTCTTTCAATATAATGTCTGGCCTATTTGCATCTATCTTCCTGTCAGTTTGAATGGTGAAGTTCCAGAGGAGTGAGATGTGGTCATTTTCAAGCACAGGAGGTGGATTGTGTTCCCACCAGTTTTTTTCATGGGGCAAATCCAGGTTTTTGCAAATTACCCAGTGAATATATTGTGCAGCTCTATTATGCCTACTGAGGTACTCTGTAGGCGCTAGAAGACTGTATTTGGAGACAATTTATTATTATTATTATTATTATCATTATTATTATTATTATTATTATTATTATTATTATTATTTTATTATTATTATTATTATTATTATTATTATTATTGTTATTGTTCAGGTCACTGCTTGGGAATCGAACTCGGAATCTTGGGGTTAGAAGCCCGCGCTCTTAACCACAACGTTATATGAATAATAACAATAATAATAATAATAACAACATCGAAAAATATCTTAGGAACGAGAACCCATGTTCGAAATTTCCCCAAGACACCTGAAGAAGGCTGGCGGGTATATCAGCCGAAACGTTGTGTTAACACAACAAACAAGATGAGGACAAATATCCGTCGAATGTAAATAATGTAAATAATGTACATAATTCCTCATCTCTTAAATATAGAACTGTAGTTTCGTTTTTTTTGGGGGGGTGGGGGGCTATAAAACCCCTAAAAACAGACTTACAGAGCTGAAATTTCCATGTTGTATCTTCCATGTTGTATCAAAAAGGTATAGCATGCCAAGATCAGATGATGATCAAGATGTACTACTCTGACTGGGCCTTCTCCATCGCCTCGACGTGATGCTGGTTGCCCTTCATAAATATCTCTCAAAGTTATCACCTGACAGGATGGCTCTCTTGGCCCTCAAAATATCTTTACCTATAGAGAATAAGCACTCAACTGCAGCACTGGATGGGATGGCGGTGTTATACTTGGTGAACCGGTCGATCAAGACCTGCTCAACAAAAAAAGGCGACTTCAGAAGGTTCTCTTTCGAGACGGCCTCTAGCCAGGTCTTTATCAAGTTCTGCGCCTTGGATTTCAGTAACCTCTGGCTCCTGCTCTCCCGGAACCGAGTGATGTTGCTGAAGAAATCATTTTCCTCATCCTTTAGGGCTGTCTCAACGACGGTCTCCATGGCGTTCGTTACTCTGCTAACCTGGCCGTTATTATACTGCTCCAGCCAGAACAGGAGAACTTTGGCGTGGAAGGTAGCGGCCAGCTGGCACACCAGGTCTTCTAGGAGGAGCCCAAACCTTTTCGTGGTGCTTGCATGCCTGCCAGTATCGTGCATACCAGAGGACTGCAGTATAGGAGATGTTTGAACTTGGCCTCCTTCGACTTCATGACGTTAGCCGCTACAGTTGGCAGAAGGCTCCCGAAATAATCCTGGTCCTCCCCTTGGAAACATTAGACATCACCTAGGCGTACTCTATCAGGAAGCCGACATCAGAGTCAGTGAAGGTCTGAAGCTTCAGCTGTGTCATCACCCTGTGGACAGATCCTCTATTCTCCTCCAGCAGGTTGTTGAGGATAACAACAGAGCCATTGGTAGAGTTCCATCTGGTACTTTTGGGAACCACCAGCTTCCTCTTCAACGCGTCCAGAATGCTGTCTGCCGCCATGGTATTGCAACTCTACAGATTCCGCAGCTGCTGTGCCTTGGACATGGCCTTCCTCTAGGCCGACTTGAACGAAGCGCTGTCAAAAGCCTTGCCGGCATCCACGATGGCTACCAAGTTAAAAGTATGGAGTGCGCACTTCATGTGCACTGGCAGGTTTAGGCCCAGGCCGCTGGACTCATCAAGGATGGCATCAGCAGAGATGTACTCAACCTTGTCCACATCCCAGCCTCGGGATCCACGTTCAGTACCAATGCCTTAACAAAGTTTTTGCCGTTGTTCGTTATGGTCCTAGTCACCTTGTCTTGCAGATGGAACTTGTAATGGTTGTCCCTCTTGGCCTGGGCGAGAACATCAAAGGTGTTCTCTGAACCGAGAGCAGACCAGGACGGCGAGTTGTCTCGTGCGGGTCTTGGAGTCCAATCAGTGTGCCGTCATCCCCAAGTAGGGCCTGTGAAGCATTCTGTAATTAAAAAATTTTAAATTGCAATAGGCATAAGTTGTAAAGTTAAAAGCTTAAAATTATATATATTTATATATGTGTGTATGTGTGTGTGTGTGTGTGTGTGTGTGTGTGTGTGTGTGTGTGTGTACTTGTGTGTCTGTGTTTGTCCCCCACATCGCTTGACAACAGATGTTGGTGTGTTTATGTCCCCGTAACTGAGCGGTTCGGAAAAAGTGACCGATAGAATAAGTACTAAGCTTACAAAGAATAAGACCTGGGGTCGATTTGTTCGAATAAAGGCGGTGCTCCAGCATGGCCGCAGTAAAATGACTGAAACAAATAAAAGAAAGTAAAGAATATATATATATATATATAATCAAGGTGGTTAGCAGCAAAGAAATAATTCAGCGTCACTAAGAGCGACAAAAGTGCAGTGAGCACCAGCATTGCTTGAAATTGGTGTCGTTGACTCCTTAGCCACAGAAGCATATGGTCTCTTTGTATTGACCGGAGAGAAAACCCTCCTCACTCTGAGCGAGATTCATTAGATTAGCATGCTAATTTTGTATGTATCATCACAGCTGGTAGAGGCCAACTCACCCTGTGAATATTATGTCAAAAAACAAAAAAAAAAACAGAAAACAAACAAACTAGCCTCTCATCCGCATCCCCATGCAGGCTGCAATGGTTTTTGTGAGCATGTGGTTTGCACAATTTTTCACGGATAGGAATGTGGCAGGACATTTGATCGCAGTATCTTATAACCATATTCTGTTTATAGAAATCACACAGATTGTAGTTTAACATTTGTTGTTAAAAATTCATGGAAATATTGCTTATAATTTAAAGCCTTGTTATTAAACTTTTGAAAATAGTGACACTAAAAATAGTGACACCTGATAGGTGACACGTTAGGGGTGATGAATAACTGCGATAAGGGATGAAATGATGGTCGGAATTTGATAAGTTCAGAACTTAAGGTTCGTTTATTCGTTATTTCATAAAAGGTTGCTGTTTTGGCTGTGCAGACTTAATCATGAGTGGAATATATATAATTAAATTAAGAAAATATGAAGTACGCCATGATAATTTAATAATCCTGTATAATTTAGATTTATAAATACCTTGTAAGATACTTCTCCAGCTGTTTATGGCTGGCCAAGATCATCCTGCCCAGAGTGTGGCGGGACACTGACGTCTTGCTGGGGTTCAGCGTCTTGATCAAGCCGACCAAGGTGGAGGACTCCACTACATGCGGCGGTAGCATGTTGTCTGCAAATAGGTCTACAATCCTTCTGTCCACAGTAGACTGACGAACGCCAGTGCCAGCAGTTTGGGCAAAGGCCTTACCAATGCTGGGCTGGCGGGCTTCCTTTGTACATGGCTGCGACGACTGGCTACTGGCACTGCTACCAGAAGATTGTATGTGTTTTCCACTAGAAGACCCGGACATGATCCTGTCTTCAAACTGGCATGCGCTGGGTGTTTCTTCTTGACATGTGACTTCAAGTTGTAAAGGCTCGCTGCTTGTCCCTTGATGGTGAACTCCTTGGGCTGGCACATGACGCACCGGAAGTACAGGATTTTGGCGTTCCTCTAATCCCTTTACGTAAGGACAAAGTAGTCCTCCTTATGGGGCCACAAGTTCTGGCTCTCAACCTGAGCGACCTCTGCCTCACTCACAGTCATTGCAGACTCCTCAAAAGCCCTTCATCCTCAGGCCAAAGAAAAACGTCTTCACCTTCCATAACGATAAGCGATAACTTGATAAGCCGATGATGTACACTGCTGTCGCTGACACTGTAAGACTGTCTGTTATGTGACAACGTCGTAAGTAAACATAACTAAAAACTGTAGAATTACACAATGCTGCTCAGCTAGCTGCTGCTACGTCGGCCAATCACGTATTTACGTAGTCAGCCAATAGCGTACATGACGGACTCTTCGAGACACGCCCACAACAGACAGGAACAAACGTATGAATTTTGTCAGCGGACTTAAAGTTAGCGGAACTAAATTTAGCGGAAGCTATTTGGCCTGCTAACGGTTTCCAAAGTTAGCGAAAACGCTAATCCGCTAAACGAGAAGTTAGCTTTGCTAATTAGCTGTCAGAAGATTAGTGGAACCGTGCCCACCATTGTACACACACACACACACACACACACACACACACACACACACACACACACACACACCACACACACACACACACACACACACATACACACACACACATATATATACAGATGATGCATTCTTTACTCCTCTTTAACGTTCATAAT
Organism: Octopus sinensis; assembly: GCF_006345805.1. Taxonomy (NCBI): domain Eukaryota; kingdom Metazoa; phylum Mollusca; class Cephalopoda; order Octopoda; family Octopodidae; genus Octopus; species Octopus sinensis. Next base: position 47,519 of record NW_021825710.1, on the reverse strand, counting down.
TCGGCATTCTTCTGCATTTTTAGATATTATTTTTTATATTGGTAACATTTCAGTTATTAACTAAAACTAAATGCAAAAGGCAAAGCAAATAAAATATTGTCTTTTCTTCATGTTAACCAAACCGTCGTTCGCATATCCATGCTCAAGGAAACAATGATTTCTGGGAGTTAGCTTCAATACTTCAAAACGCTGAACAATTCACTTCATATACCCGAATCCTATATTCATCGAACGATAACATTCTTTAAATATCTAACAAGAAATCTTGTTTATTTCATTTTTTCTTTAAACTTAACCCTTTCTTCATATTGCCTTTCCAATAGATATTTGTTTTGAAACTTCTCTCGTCGAATGAGCCAGAGGGCCAGGTCATGTTTTCATTTGAGAAGCTCTATAACACAATCTCAATTTATAATTGGAACAACTAAAAATCTCCAATGAAATATTTTGATTAAATTTGCTATTTTTTAAAAATATGAAACATCTCGTTCTTATGTTCTACGCGAATCCAGTTTTTCCAAATAAATCTATAATTATTTTTTAAAAATCCCATTTCCAGGGACACTAGTGGGCTATAAAGACGATTTTATCAGCTTAAACAATTAATTTTCAATTGGTTTGCAATTTGAATTGATATCCTAATAAATTACTAAGGAAGTAAAGCCAGTAACAGTACCATAATTTTCACCACCACCACCACCACCACCACCACTATCATCAGCATCCATGTTAAACCGACATCAGCCACCACTGTTTCAACGACAAAATCAAAATGTTTTTTTTTAAATGGATTAAAACATTTTCTAGACTTTCAAAAATATAAATCTATAAAATAAAAATGATTAAAAACAATTCATTAAAAATTAGGCAAGTATTATGAATGAATTTTTATTGTTATATTAAAAATTAACAGAAATTTGGTTCAACAACTTAAACATAAAACATATTTAAACGATATAAGCTAGAAATGAATTGCTTAGTCTAAGGTTGTTTTCTTTCTTAAAATCTTTACATGGGTGCAATTTTATAACTGTATTGTTATTGTAGTATTTGTTTTTATCTGGTTATTTCAATAAAACTGCATATGCTTACATACCAATAAATGTATGCATCTATATTTATATATCTTCCCACATGAGTATATACATGCATGGTGCGTAATGGATGTATCGACGCAAGTCTGTTGCAAGTGACTCAACGTCTTTAGATGGAAATCTTGGAAATATTTGGATGTTTGAAAGCATATCTACACGTTGACGAGCGTACAACAAAGATATTCTCGTAAACTCATACTTTAAACGTTTTCATTGAATAAGTGAGACTTCCATTCATTGTTCTCTTGTTCTATGCACATGCAATTATAGATCCTGCTATAGAAAACTGAAGAACACCAATACACTAACAAAAGTTGCTAAGTTGCTATGGAAATTAAAGGAAACACTACTCTAGAAGTTGTAATAATATTAATTTCAAAAATTTAATACACACGTATGAATGTATATATGCGCGCGCGCGCGTGCATGCATACACACATACACGCACACACAATTATCGTGCACCAAATGTATAACAAAATTTTCTTTGGGTGTAGATCTGGTTTGGGTGCTGAAACTGGACTTTCATTTGGCAATATGTTTATTGTTGGCAATTCAATTCAGAAAAGGTGTTTCTTTCATTCCTGTTTAGCAAATTGTCGAACATATTATTTTCTTCTTATCTGAAATGATCTTGTACTGTGAACCGAGATTTATTAAGTCGCCATAAGTCCTTGATACTTTGATGTGGATCCTCTTCAAATTATTGAGAACTGTTGGTCTTGATTGATACCCATCGAAACAATTCGAAATCACTGTTTTTAAATTTGTTAAGCCACTTTTGATTTTTCCGAACACTCACACCATCGGGAGATATACTACGTATGTTTTTCTCTTACACTTGTTGCCCTGTTGCTCTTATAAAATTTGTGGAACATGCAATACCGAATATGCAGCTCATTAAAATCCTTGTCTTCCATTGTCTAACAAACAGAGTGTATAGATATATAGCGCATGTCTACATTAAGGTTGATCGTTCGCAAAAACAGGTCCAGGAGTGGCTACTCTTCCTGTCAATGCTGTTGTTGCCGTATAGCTTATTGGTTATGTACCCATGCATTGATTTTTTTGGTATGATGCCTGCTTCTCCTCTAAGCTTCCAATCCAGCCTCCTTCAGGTCGTATGAGACAGTTGTATTCTCAGAGTACCTGCGCAGTAGTTCTCCAACTCTGAAGATGTTGTTGCTCTCACATTTGAGTATGCGTGGAATATACTAATTTCTTTCTTTACTATTCAGCAGGTGTTGGCCGAGTGATACAATGCGATATTCAAAGGCTGTTTAGACTGACCTTATGCCTTGTACCTTATACACTTGAACTCTCACCAAAGTAACCTGTATGTTGTAACTACATCTATTCTCAATCAAAGTTGACATTTATGTTTTACTTTTAGTTGTTGCAATCATTGTTTTTTGATTATGTTGATAAAGTAGGGTAGAAATCATTCTTTCATTGCCGGCTTTAAATAGAACAACATTACGATATTTCGAAGTTTTTTCTTCTCTGACTATGGAAGTTATTTCTTTTCATTCTCCTATATCCAACTTGTGGGTTAGAAGTAAATGAATAGGCAAAGAAGTAACTTTAACCATATATTAACACATGCTATACTTTAACTGTATATACATTTTCTTAGTTGTTGTAAATGAGACTAAACTTTGTTAAACTTTTTTGTGAGTTTTGTTTCTAACAAGAATATAACATATCCAAGAATATGACTTTGGATTATAATTATAATTCATGAATATAATTAAAGTGAATCGGTGATTGTTAAAATTCTCATCGGAATTCAGTATGTTTAACAAAATATCGATGTCTTACCTATATAAAAAAATCGGTGAAAAACGTCAAAATTATTTACGCTATTCCAACTATCATTATTATATTGTTTCGACTAAATAATCATATATGTACACTCTGGCTTCTAAATGTTCTCTACCAGATACTTCATCTTAATTTCATTCATTTTCATCCCCACACTCACCGACATTGTCTATTACTGCTTTTTTTTTGGATTACTTTATATTTTACATGCATCAACTACTTTGCCTCCCTCACTGTGTTTGTCACCAGAACTATGTCGTCGTCAGCAAATTCATATATACAAACATACATACATACACACACACACACACACACACACACGCACACACACACACACACACACACACACACACACACACACACACACACACACACACACACGTGTATGTATTTGTCAAAACGACTGGCAGAACTTAATATATTCCTTCAGAAACAAAAATATCCCAAGTTAATTCAACATGCCATAACAAAACCAAAAAATCTCGATCTCTACCTCACGGAGAAACACTCAGGCTAGGTGTGAAAAAACTACAAAAGCATATGTTCCATTTGTATTCATCCACAATACTAGAAACCACAACATCCTGCACTCAGCCAAGCGATACCTCCCAATTATACATCAATCACCAAATCTCCACCCCAAAATTAACAAATCACAAATTATCAACAATCGAATAAAACCACCTAACCTCAAGAGACTCCTAACATAGGCACGATACACATTTGAAAAAGAAACGATGCAAGTAACCAACTGTGGAGACGCCTGTTGTGGGACATGCTTATTAATCGAGTAAGGGACAACCAAAAGATCCAAGAATGGGAAGGAATTAAAAGTGAATGTAAACATGAATTGCAAAACAAAAACCTCATCTACTACATCACATACCCACAATGCAATAAAATCTATAAAATCTACTTTGGGGAGGCAGGAAGGAAACTGACCAGCCGTGTAAAACAATAAATTAGGGATTCACTCTTAGGAATGTTCCATGAAGTGAGCATCTTGATATCTGTGCAAATGGAAAATTTAAAATATTGCCATTTTACAAAATGTTCAACTGCAAAAGGCAAAAGAAAAATACTCGATAAGAATTCTAAATCCAAAATTAAGCCGAAAATAGCAAACAATCCAACAATGGTAAAAAAATATTTATGACTAAAACCATAAGTTAGAAAATAAACCGGAAATAATTTATACTACCGCTACCATTTTCCTCTATAAGTGTGTTTGACACACAAGTAAAAAGAAAAAAAAACTTCCCCAAAAAGGTTTGTAACACCCTGATAAAAGATTTCATAACATTTCTCCCAAAAATAATTTTAAAAAGTAATTACCTTTACACTTCAAAAAAGTATTAAGCAATTCTGATAGATTTTCTAATATATATATATATATATATATATATATATTTTATATTATATTGAGGGTACTTCTATTCATAGATACCAACACGCTAAGAGGGACCAATGCGGTCAAAACTACTAAAAATAAACAAAATTTTACCGAATGCAAAACTTCAAAACACATCATTTTAAAAAAGAATTCAGTTACATATCACATGTGATTTATATTTTTCACCGGAATAGTTCAATACTGAATTTTTATTCCGACTAGGTAATTTGTTACCGAAATGCATTGCGAAAAAGCCCGCCATTTTCATAGATATGTAAGGATAAACATTCGTACAAGCTACGACGAATTCTACGGTTGGCTATCGAGTTTGTAATGTTGTTTTTTCTTATATTTCTTGAGTTTGTTGCACTGACGAACATGAAATGCATATTCTGCATTAAATGCGAAATCACATGTGATATGTAACTGAATTCTTTTTTAAAATGATGTGTTTTGAAGTTTTGCATTCGGTAAAATTTTGTTTATTTTTAGTAGTTTTGACCGCATTGGTCCCTCTTAGCGTGTTGGTATCTACGAATAGTAGTACCCTCAATATAATATAAATGAATATTTTCAAAGAGGAAGAATTTACGGATTTTTTCTCTTACGAGGTTTTTCACGCTGACTACTGATAATTTCTTCTAAAGATTTTATCCTCAATTGTTAATTTAAATTAATATATATATATATATATATATCCGCGACCAG
>NW_021825710.1:5000-37500 GCF_006345805.1 Octopus sinensis | reverse complement strand
AGAAATAAAGGGCAAGGGTACTGGATGTAAAAGACAATGGAAGCAAAAGACAGGGGTAATAAAATAAAAAAAAACGCAAAAAATAGTAAAAAAATTAAAGAAAGTAAAAATAAGGATAATTAAGTTAGAACCACATATAAATAAGAATTAGCCAAATAAGGATAAAGTAATATAAAAAATATTAAAAAAAAATAAAAACAATAATAAAAGAATTGAGACTATAAGGTAGAGTAAGAGATAAAGAGATAAGATGTTGAGAATACGATTTTGGCTTTGATGGGGTGGTAATAGTCATAAATCACTTCTTAGTTTCGAGGTTATAATTTGATATCGTTGTGGTGAGTGGTCAGTTTACACAAATCCGCCACTACAAGTTACTGGCTTTATAAGTTTATAGTATATGTGTATGCGTATATACTTACTCGTGCACATATATATAAGTATGTCTCATACAGCACAGCATGAAACACACAGCATTAAAATATGGAATTACACACATATCTCCACACATATTTACAGTTAAACCCTAGTAAATATATACATACACTACTAAGCATATGTACAGATACAGATATCTATACACACACACATATATGTATATATACATATACACACATACATATACAGCCCTCACACACACACACATATATATATATGCATATACACACATATATATATATACACATACACATATATATACATATATATATATGTACACACATACACACATGCATACATAAATATCCCCAAGTATAATATCTGCATACATTCACGCCCATAGATTCATGTATATACACACACACATTTAATCTTATAAGTGTCTATCTTGTTTTGGGGTACATAACAGTTTTAATTTAGTTATTTAATATTCAATAATTTAATATAATTTGATATACTACTGAATGGTTGTATACTGTCAATCTAACAAGAACGTGACAGTAGGGGGTACACCACCGCTGTATAGCCCTAGGAAGCATCGAACGCCTCCTGATAGCTTTGACACATTTTTCCCTGTGTCCTTATATAGATATACGAAGGGGAGACAAAGACCTCCGGCTGCCGGAACTGCATCTAGGACACCGTGTTTCAGGATCATTGTCCTTCATCGGCCTAGAGTAGCAGACACCGGTCAGCTGGTGATATTATATCTTTATTATGGGCACGATGGCCCTAATTCAGACGGGACATTACAAGACGGGACGTGGGGTACATAAAGATATACGAAGGGGAGACAAACACCCCGGCTGTCTCTACGAGAGATTTAGAAATTCAATATTTCTTATTTTGACACATTTCTTATTTTGACACATTTCTTATTTCCTATTTTGACACATTTTTTCCCTGTGTCCTTATATAGATATACGAAGGGGAGACAGTGTACCCCCTACTGTCACGTTCTTGTTAGATTGACAGTATACAACCATTCTATCGCCCCACCACCGTACATGTCTCTACGAGAGATTTAGAAATTCAATATTTCTTATTTTGATAATCAGTGAATAAACTTCACTGAATATAGATATATAGAATTACGAAGTCGAGGCAAATATCACCAGCTGACCGGTGTCTGCTACTCTAGGCCGATGAAGGACAATGATCCTGAAACACGGTGTCCCTAGATGCAGTTCCGGCAGCCGGAGGTCTTTGTCTCCCCTTCGTATATCTATATAAGGACACAGGGAAAAAATGTGTCAAAGCTATCAGGAGGCGTTCGATGCTTCCTAGGGCTATACAGCGGTGGTGTACCCCCTACTGTCACGTTCTTGTTAGATTGACAGTATACAACCATTCTATCGCCCCACCACCGTACATGTCTCTACGAGAGATTTAGAAATTCAATATTTCTTATGATATACTACTATTCTCCAAAAATTGAGTGCCATATATTTATTTGCACTCGTGTTTTTTCTTTTCCTTCCCTACCTGAGGTTGCTGTGAGCTTTTTCGTAAGCTTTTCTTTCCACAGATAAACCTAATAATTTATTTCTTCCTTTTTGATATTTTCTGTGATACACGATCCCTTTTGACCGTTTTTTTTATACACGATCCCTTTTGATTGGAAATTTATTTTCTCCCCTTTTTTCTGTTTTCTTCTTTTTCCTTCGAAAAGAAAAGCTCTACATTGTATTTTGTCACCTCTGTGTTCGACCCTGTGTGGGTAATGAAGAAACTTATCTATCTATCTATCTATCTATCTATCTATCTATCTATCTATCTATCTATCTATCTATCTATCTATCTATCTATCTATCTATCTATCTATCTATCTATCTGTTTGACTGCCTGTCTGTCTGTCTATCTATCTATCTATCTATCTATCTATCTATCTATCTATCTATCTATCTATCTATCTATCTATCTCTGTCTATGGATGTGTTGTCTCATCGACTCCGAAGGTAATTCTTTATTTTGACTATTTATAGCCCAATTTTTCTGTACATTTTTGTGAATAAGTTGTGTAAGGCACCCAACTTTCATTTGAGTGCTTTTCCAAGGGAGGAATTCGCCCCTAGGGGCAGTTTCGACCCCATTTCATTTCTGTAATTTTATTCTTGACATTCGAAAATGTCTAGAAATTTTATCGTGGAACAATGGTCGCGTTCCTCTATCGACCAGATTTCTCCTAGACTGGAAAAGCTAGGAGAAAAAAAAGAATTTTGCGCGCGACGTAAAATTATGAATGAATGTGTATTGAACACTACTACTACGTGGAGTAACAGCATTGTCACCAACACCGCCACTAGCAAGAACAACATAGACACTTCTACTGTTACCACCACCGCCTTCACCACCACCACCACCACCACCGCCGCCACCTCATCCACTACCTCAACTACCAACAGCAACAACAATAACAATGACAGCAAAAATAAAAATTGCGCCACCATTTCGACATCTGCTGCCTCGGCTGCCTCTTCTGCCACTGACACCACCACCAACAACAAAAACAACAATAACAACAACAACAATTCCGTTCAGACCTGTTTTACTCCAACAACAAGAACTGAAGTGAATAAACAAAAATCTGTAGCTACCAAACAAATTGACAAAAGCTGCTTGAGTACAGGGATAAATTACGAAAATAATTTTCCACCCCTTCCTACTTGCACAATCGAACCAAACACACCAATTTTACAAACTGCAGCCAACAACAACATCACCACAAGCAACAACAATAACAAAACAACAACAAATTTCGCTGAGGCGATTAAAGAAAAAAAAAACAACAATATATTTTACGGCTCAACAAATACAGGACACGAACATTAAAATAACAGAATCAGATGGTATAGTGAAGATAAACATACCAGAAGACATTTTGGAAGATGAAAAAAGACGAACAATCATTTATAAAATAGTAAACAAGAAAACAAAAAGCCCAGAGAAGGCTAACACAAGCAAAATAGAGAAGTGCTTGAAACCCATCTGGAATCACAAAGAATATGTAACCTGGTGGAACAAATTTGCCCACATACAAGTTGTTTTCTACACCGAAGAGTTAGCTAGACGTTTCTCAACGCTAACTCTTCACTCAGATGAACTCCAACTTACACCAAGCTATCGGGGACAGAAGTGACTAAGATCACTTTAAACAATGTCCCCAAAATAGCCAATAATCTATGGCTTGTAAAGGCCTTATGCGTAAAAATGACGAATTTTACTATTTTGGAAACCACGGTCACAGAGCATAAAAACTGGTGGGAAAAAAAGTAGAATTTCTTCTACATATACATCATGAAGATATAAAAAAAATACCCACCCAGATATGTGTATCAGACGACCACAAGTTATATGTGGTCGTCGATGGCAGAAGACCACGTTGCTACATATGCGGCAGTGAGCAACACCTAAAAAAAGACTGCAAATCTGCCGCAAGAAAACAACAGCAACAACAACAGCAGCCGGAAACAAAAACAAATAAACAAGGTTTACTACCCACAACACTTTTTGCAGGAACAAACCTCACCAAACAAACAACCACACCAACTGCAGCACCAAGAACAGAAGCAGCATCACCAACAACAACAACCAAGAATATACCAACTCCCAAACCAAGGACATCTGCCAAAAAGACACCCAGCAAAAATGAAGAAACAATTACAACTCCAAATCCCCACAAAATTGAGACCCCAAACAACACAACAATACCTACAATCACTCAAACACAAAATACCCAAACCCCACCTCCAAAACCGCATACACCACAACCAAACGCTCACCAACCAACACCAACAACAAAATCAACACAGTCGACAATAGACCCCAATATTTTCCCTCTTCCAGGCTCCGATTCGTCTGATTTGTCATTAGACGAAGAAGACACGGAAGATTGGCAAATAGCCACAGGGGGGAGAAGAAAAGGGGAAAAAAAGAAAAGAAAAAATAACAAACAAAGCGGGAAACAAAAACATCCACAGAAAACACACACATCAACACAAACACACCATCATCAAACTCCCCAACAATGTTGACAGCCATAAACACAAACAACCACGACCTAATGGAACACATTAGGTCAAACACTAACATTACTGAAAATGACATAAAAACAAGTAACCACCCACACACAACACCACCACAACACATTAAAATAATACACGTGACACAGAACACATACAGCACCCTGAAATCTCTTTACCCTGATGCAGTAGGGAGATTTCAAAAGTACTCATCGAAAAAACTGTACAAAATCCTCATAGAAGAAGACCGTGAGGTGAAAGACAAAGAACTTTCGAAAAACAAGTAACCTTTTCTCTCTCTCTTTCCTTTTTTGCACTTTTATCGGAACATGCTCAGAATAGGTAGTATAAATGTACGTGGCTTGGGGTCGCCTTGGAAACAAGGCTACCTGTTAAATGACATCAAGTCACTAAATCTGAATATCATAGCCATCAGTGAGACCAGACTCCACAGCTTGCGGGCACTCCAGCACATTTTCGGTACACATTTCAACATTTATTTTTCTCCGTGTCTACCGAGAATGGGCGGAGGTGGCACCGCGGTGCTTATCCGAAGAGTCTGGATCTCAAAGTAAGAGCAAATTTCCTAGACCCGGAGGGTAGGTTGGTCGTTTTGGATGTCGATGGCAGCAATGAGTGTGCTTTTCGACTGATAGCAGTTTATGCTCCGTCCTTAACAGGCCGACCAGATTTCTTTCGACGTCTAGAGTCTTTCATGGGAACGTCTCGTCCATTACTTTTAGTGGGGGATTGGAATGCCACCCTGGACACGCATCTAGACTACGTGGGCAGAGATAGCAATAGAAGGGGATGCAAATGCCTCAAAGACCTGCTCAGACGTTTCCAACTGTCTGACAGGTACCGACTGGACCACCCGAATGTGCCAATGTGACATGGAGTAACCGCATCGGGTCGTCCAGATCATACTTAGATAGAGTATTCTGTAGGACAATAGATAAAAATAGTGTAGGTTGTCCACAATTTCATATAGTCAGTTACACAGATCACAAGTTTGTGACTTGTACACTTGACTTAGATAAGACACATAGGCAGGGTCCTGGTTACTGGAAACTGAACGCGTCTTTTACAGCACGACAGGTTTACAGGGACCGGATCAGCACATTAGTTAAGAGAGCTTTGACGGGTACCATCATCAACAACAGATGGTGGTATGCCCTAAAAAAAGCAATTAAAGCAGAATCAGTCAGATACAGTAGAGCCCTAGCATTAGACCGAAATAGAATAGAGGGAGAATTAGTTAAGGTTTTAGAAGAGGCACTTAGAACTGGCATCGCGTCCAACGTGCTGGCGGCGAGATTGGCCCTCGACCAACACCTCAACGCCAAACACGAAGGATGCGTTGTCAGAGCTAGGATGCGTGCTCTGAGGAACGAAGGAGTTGGAGCCGCCCAAGAGGCCCGAGTGGTGGAGACGCAACGAGGCAACAGAGCCACCATCAAGTCTCTTATAGATGAACAGGGGCGCGAATTTCTCGAGCTTAAAAGGATGTGTGGGGCTTTTCAACAACACTTCACCCAACTGTTTGGGACAAGTGGTGAGTCAGAACGCAGAGTGGACTTTAGTGCCTACCTGCATGCCTTTCCACGACTCTCAGCAAGAGAGGTGGAGTCTTGTGAAAAGCCTATCACAGCTGCGGACGTACAGGATGCGATGGTAGGCTGCGCGAGAGACAAGTCACCAGGCTTGGATGGTCTGCCCTACGAACTTTATTGTTTGGAGGCGTCTTAGCAGCTGTCTACTGCAACTGGCAGCAGAACGGGAGTATTCCTGCTTTTGTAAAGCGAGGAGCAGTGGCACTGATCAAGAAAGACCCAAACAAGGGGGACGTCATAGATAATTTCAGGCCCATCACTCTGCTCAACGCAGATTTGAAAATTTTGGCCAAGGTGTTAGCCGAGAGGTTGGCGCTTGTCATCAAGAAACTAATCGACAAGGCGCAAACATGCGCCGTGCCGGGTAGAAATATTCATGACAACCTCCATCTAATGCGCTACATCATAGACAGGGTAGTTAAAAATCCTGGCATGGGTGGGGCGCTGATCAATGTGGATCAATCAAAAGCCTTCGATAGGGTAGACCATCACTACTTGGAGGCTGTCCTTAAAGCGGCTGGTTTCGGTCCAGTTTTCCGCGGTTGGATCGCTGCCTTATACAGCGGCATCCACTCAGTAGTTCGCGTAAATGGTCATCTATCCAGACCTTTTAACATCATGCGTTCGGTTCGTCAGGGATGCCCCCTCTCATCGCTGCTGTATGTACTTACTCTTGAGCCACTACTGCGGAAACTGGCGACGCTGAGGGGCATCCCACGAGAGCTGGGATGCGGGAGGAGCGTGTCTGCATACGCGGATGACGTCACCGTCATAGTGTCGAGCTACGAGCACATCGAGCTGGTCGGCGAGACACTAAAAGAATACGAAGCGGTAACGGGAGCAAAAATTAACCGGGAAAAGCCAGTGGGCTTGCGGCTCGGCACCTGGAGAAGCAAGCCCATGCCGTCCAACAGCGTCTCCATCATGGGACGCTGGACGGACGGACCGGTTAAATTGCTCGGGGTCTGGTTCGGTCCGGACCTCCAAATGGAGAAGAACTGGGGCGAGATAACGACTAGGGTGGCTACTCTCACCCAGAAATGGGCTGAGAGAAAGCTATCCCTAAAAGGTCGGGCGGAGGTGGCGAACGCGTATATCGCATCCGTCATCGAGTATCGTCTGACCGTCGTGCCTTGTCCCGACCCTACCATCACCAAACTGGAACGTATACTCTTCCGCTTCTTGTGGAAGGGAAACGTTCCGATGGTTAGGCGATCCATTTGCTGCCAACACTCGCTAAATGGAGGGCTGGGCATGCCGTGGTTGATGATGCGCAGACATGCGCTGAGACTGCGACATCTCCGGCGCTTCATAGACAACGGTGAACAGGTGTAGTCGCCTTTTGTGCGGCGCGCTTTCCCGCAGCTCGTCTCCTTGGACGAACTACAGTCATGGATCAAGCAGAGACCGAGGCTAGGCGAATGGCACCGTGAGTGTCGCGTTGCTCTCAAGCAACTCTGCCGTCCGGGATCGAACTTGTGCGACTCCATCACAACAAAGGCATTCTATAGAGGATTAGTGGAGGGGAGGTGCGACGACGAACTCGGGCAGAGTCTGGGCGTCGACGAGGAACACCTGACCCGCCTGTTCAGGACAACTTTCGGGCCGGGACCTATGAACAATCACCAAAGATCCCTGGCCTGGCAGTGCTATCGAGAAGCATTACCTGTTCGGGATAAGCTCTACAGACACGGTTCCAGACACACTGGACCGACTTTCCCGAGATGCGGTCAGAGCGACGAAACCGCTCTGCACGCACTCGTGCAATGTCCAACCATTTCCGACCTGTGGGCTTATGCCGAACGGCTGCTGTCACGTGTGGGACGAATCCGCCTATCGGCCGAGTCTATCGTGAGAATTGCTCCGCCCCCTTCCCTCAACCGGGAAGGCAAGGCAGTTTTCATCGTACTGGTGGCCATGGTGAAAGAATGTGTGCACAGACCCATACGACAGACCAACAACATCAGCAATATCGTTGATCGTCCTCTTACCTATAACAAACCTGTCACCCCACCCCGCGCCTAGACATATACCATTACTAACTATAAACAGCATTATTCAGTCTGCCGTGATGATTCAAACAACTAACACATTATATTTCTAAGGGTACATTCTTTCCCTCTGTGAAGAGATTAGCTCAGAAATATGATTTTAATATTTTGAATTTTCACTACGCTTAATTGAAACAGTTGTAAGAGATAATGATAAATTTTTGCTGATAATAAACTCTTATAACTTCAATATCTCCATTTTCTTATTTTTCATTTACACACACCACACACACACACACACACACACACACACACACACACACACACACAAACACACACGCACACACATACGACGGGCTTCTTTCAGTTTCCGTCTACCAAATCCAGTCACAAGGTTTTGGTCGGCCCGAGGCTATGGTAGAAGGCACTTGCCTAAGCTGCCACGCTGAACCCAGAACCATGACGTTGGGAAGGAAGCTTCTTACCACACAGCCACGCCTATATTTATATAAATGGAGTTAAACGCAGGTGCTATTTAAATCTTTTTACTTTCGACATATGTTTCGAAGAAAACATTGGTGTTATTCCAGAAGGAATAAAATGGTATAAAACAATGCAATCTTCTTATCAGGGAAAGAAAGAAACCAAACACATCAATAAGCATTTTAACAGAATGTGATGACTGCGAATATGATGAAGGGAACGGTAGCAAGTTGTTTTTAAAAAATCCGTTAATAGGTACACCGTAAAGGTAGTTTATAGGAAGAGAAGAAAGAGAAAGAAAGAAATTAGCAGAAAACTAATAGTGGAGAGATGTAGAACGATAGGCGAACTAGAATAAAGCTTAAAGGCATGGAAGTAGATATATTTAGTGGAAGTCAAAGAATGGTAGAAATCACTTATAAGAACTAAAGATATATTTCTGCCAATGTTTGCAACGATAAAAGCGCTCTATAAATGTGTTTACCAGGAGATTCTCTGAGAACAGGATAAAGTACATTTCACTGTTACAAAGCGGACAAAAAGATTTACCTTTATCATATGGAAAAGATACAGAGAGAATATTCCATTCCAAATCAAATTGTTTATTATGATCCTAATTCTACATCTATTAATGGGGACATAAAATCTATCTCTATTAATGAGGACATGAAATCAAGTCATAACGATATTAATTTTATTTCGAATAACAACACCAAATCGAGTAATGTAAATCTGCAGCGTAAAGGAGATAGCTGTTATTTAAGACCCTTTTTTCATTATAAAGGTACATCGAGGACTTTTAAAGCTAATTACCCTAATAACTGCTTGGATAATAATTCCATATGGTAAGCAGATCAAATCCAACCAACCTTACGAGTTTCGTGAAGCTATAGAAAAGAATTTCCCAAGAAATTCAAGATATTATTCGATTATTTATTCACACCGAATCAGGACAGGTTTTTCTAACACAAAAAATCTTTCACAAATCATCTCTTCGCATAGTTGTTAAATGGAAATCCACCTAATGAAAATACTAACATTGATTTTGTTAACAGCAAGGTTATTGTTTCTGAAGTTGACTCCAATCGCATTCGTTTTCTTAGCAGTAATTCTAAGACTAGAAATTCTATTTTTGAATGTAAAATTACTTCCGGTTCTGATGTCTTTTTTTATAGAGGTAGTTCTTCAGTTGTCCAAAAGAATATCTAATCATTACTCTACATTTAGACATATTAATAAACGTAACAATACTGGGCTTAGTAAATTAATCTGGTATCTAAAGGATCATAATAAACAATTTGATTTGGAATGGAATATTCTCTCTGTATCTTTTCCATATGATAAAGGTAAATCTTTTTGTCCGCTTTGTAACAGTGAGATGTACTTTATCCTGTTCTCAGAGAATATCGTTGCAAGCTTGTCCGAAGTGAGACAGGCCAAGGTCCAACGTTCGATATAATTGGTCGGTTGAAATTTAAAAACAAAAGACCAGCTATTTATAAGGGGTAAGATAAATAAATAAATGAATAAGAAGATGGTGTATGTTGTAAGGGGCCCTAAAACGCTTAAGATAGTAAATACTAGATTTAAAAAAAATAATATTATGAAATAAATATTAAGAAAGGAACCTATTCGGACATTTAGGAAGTAAGACGGTTAGGGTTGGAAACGGTCCAAATGTTTATTAAGAAGAATAGGAAATTAGTAAAAACAATGGAACGAATTTATTCCGTTTCATTGTTTTCACTAATTTCACATTCCTGTTAATAATCTTTGCCTCAAGTGGCTTCTAGCGGTGGAAGTTTGAACTACAGCTGGCTTGCCCCGCACAGAACGTTTCCGGTTATTTTCCGGTACACGCACGCGCGCGCGCGCACACACACACACACACATGTATAGAGTGTTTGAGGTGGTGTACAGATACTGTATATTGAGATGAAGGAGACAGTCAGAATTTTGGATGATTCTTTATTAGCGCTTTTGTTCGTTTATTGAACTCAAGACAAAAATCAAAATGGTAAAAACAGAACTTTTCGTTGTTCATTTATACGAATCGGGTGTTTTTTGCTTTGTTTAAAAGAGGAAAAATATTTTTCTTTTTCTTTTTGGAAAAAAGGGGAAAAGGGAGGAAGATCTCTTACACAGACTAATAGCGAAGACCTACAAGATAATTTCACTGCGAGTCTAAATATATATCGGTAACATAACGAATATATATTTAACGTGTAGCTGGTCACTCACTTCATTTTAAGGCTGAACTGCAAACTCACTTCAAGAATTCTGGAAGAAACAAGAGATACAATTACATGTTAAGTAGAAGTAATTGAGTTGAAAGGGGTTTAAGAAAGGAAGTACTTCACTTGATAGAGTCGGAAACAGCATACTTCATCTAGCAATGTTTTTAAAGAGCTGTGGTCATGTTTTCATTTGCGAATCTTTTGCTGAGACAGCTATTTATTTGCCACTTGTGTAAATGCGAAAATAAAACTACAAATTCTCCAGATTTCATAATTAATATTTCATAATGTGTGACAAAACATTGGAATTTTAAACTTTAACCTTTGGTTTTAGCCCCTGGGTTAAGCTGGCTGCTTGTCCTTAAAAATACTGAAAATATTTCATCAGAACCATTTCGTAATTCAGTATAGAATACCTCAATAATTATATAAGGTTTCGAGCAGATGCTACGCAAGGTGTTAAAAGTAACAACAAAACTGTTGTACAATGTAATCATGGAATCAAAATAAATTAATGATATGACTAAAAAGAAAGAAGTTTTGTGTTGTTTAAAGTTTAGTTTAAAGCATAGCTTCCCAAAGTGGACGATATCGCCCACCGGTTGGCGATTTCAACTTACAGGCGGGCGATGGACTAAATTCTAGAAAATGGTAGATGATTTGAGATTTTGGTGGGCGATATGAACATTTTTGTGGGTGACAATAAATTTTTAGAAATTAAGTCTGCATTTACTTATATCTCGGATAAGGATGCACTTTCATCGATTTGACTACTCGCAAGAGACATCGCTTAGTATTAAAAAAGCGGACTGGTTTATTGGATATTTTTGTCGCAGTCATTGAGATGGTTGTCATGCGTGCTAAAAATAGCAGCCAAATAAGCCTAAGTCTTAAATCACACCTTACCACAATTTTTTTTTTGCGGGGGGCGCATAATTGTATGAAGTCCCGCGTATAGAATTTAAATTCGAAAAAATTTCTGAAAACTCTGAAAAATAAAAAAAGTTATAAGCGGGTTACATATCATGCGTAATTCTGTGGTTTCATATCAAAACACAAGTGATATTTTCAGGATGTTGACAAAATGTGCTGTCAGGCACAAAACGACAGCTTTGAAGTCGTGTTTCCTGACTGGGCGAAAATGATCAAACTTTAAACCTCTTTAACTTTTTTAAAACATTTAGCTTGGAAAGGTATATTAATGAGTCAAATTTCAAAATTTTCGATAAACTTAAATTTTTGCAATGCTGGCAGTCAAACGAATTAGATCCGTATTTGCTCCAGTAAAGATGTGTCATCTGACTCTGCTCTATTAGCTTCTTCTCTTTGGAAATACCATACTGCCTTTCTGACGCTGCCTGTACAAATTCGTTTTCATATTTTTACTTTACTGCTGCCTCCAGTCAAGGAAAATTATCGATAGTACAGTAATGATTATTTGTCGTTTGAATTTATTCCCTCTCCTCAGAACTTTCAGTTACCAATGTGCCCTCTTTGCCATCAAACATTGACCAACAAAGCAATGAAATCTTAACGATTGAAGTACAACTTTGGTGCAAAGCATTCTGAGAAGAAGGACAAGCCGTTATCATACTTTTTGCATCTGAGCTTCTCTTTCAAAAGGCAAATACAAACGTTCAGTACGCTACTCTAGGAAACTAGTAAACAGGAGAATGGCGGGTTGATTGCATCGTACAACATTGCATTGCTTGTTGCTAAGTCTGGGAATTTTCACATAATTGGAGAAACATTACTTCTAGTTGCCGAAGAGGTTTTGTCAACCATTATGCACAAAAACTCGATAACATTATGAAGATCTCACTTAGTAATAACACAATTTCTCGAAGCATCAATAAAATGGCCAATGATGTCAAACATCAGCTCATTAATATTCTCAGAAAAATGCTGCCGGGAAAATTCAAATGTTGGATACTGCAATTTGGGCTGTACCCAAGAATAATGTGGCCATTGCAAATGTACGAAATAGCCTCGAGTAGAGTAGAAAGGATGGAACAAAGATGCGATGTGTTTATCAGAAAATGGCCTGGTCTGCCGGAACCACTGAATACAACTGCACTATATGGAAAACCCGTGCTGCAACTACCAATAACATCAATCGCCGAAGAATATAAGGCAAGAAAGGCAAGGACAGTAATGATGCTAAGGTATTCAAAATATCAGTGTATCCGGGAAAACCCTCCAAAGGTACGAACAGGGAGGAAATGGAAGGCAGAAGAGGCAGTAAACAGGGCCATCGGAAAACTAAGGCATGCAGAATATAGTTGGAGCGACGCAAGAAGCTAGAACCGGCCTAGGGTCGCAAAATTTCAGGCCATTTTGCAAGAGCAATGTAAAAGAGATGAAAGAGGCAGTGATATCCGAAGTGACAAAGGAGGAAGAAGAAAGGCGAAATGTACATTTGGTGCAATGCAGTCAACAGGGACAGTGCCTGAGATGGGAGGAATATGTGACCAACCGCAGAATATCATGGAAGGAACTTTGGGCTTGGGAATAAGCAAGAACATCCTTCCTGATCAAGTCTACCTTCGATGTTCTACCCTCACCGGTGAACTTAGTCCGGTGGAACATAAAAACAACCGATGAGTGTAGATGCGGACAGAAAGCAACGGTTAGGCATGTTCTGTCAAATTGCAGACTAGCACTAGAAAGATATACATGGCGGCATAATCAAGTCCTCGGCGTCATAAGCGCAGCACAGGTACAATAGGGGAGAGTACCCAAAAGTAGAAAAGCGCAGGAAAGTATACTTCCACAAGGAGGGAAAAGGATATAAAACCAGGCCTACAAGTAAAGTATACGAGATAGACGAAAGATGGAAGGGATACTGGAAGGTGGCCAGGTGGCCACGGACTTGGAAAGACAAGTAATATTTCCACTAATAAAAACAACAAAAAGACCGGATTTAGTCCTGTGGAACAGAGACCGGAGAATAGGAATTTTACTAGAACTGACAGTACCTTGCGAAAAGAACATCGGCAATGCAGAGGAAAAAGAGAAGAGGCGCGAAAAGCTAATCGAAGAATGCAGAGAACAGGGATGGAATGTCGAATATTATCTCCTGGCAGTGGGGGCAAGAGGCTTCATTGAAAGGAAAATGACAACGCTTTTCGAAAGAAGATTTGTTTTTTCTAGCTCCGAGCAGCGAAAACTAATAAGGAGAGTACAGGAGGCGGTCGAAAAGCCAGCTTCTATATATGGCTGAAACGGAAGACCGAAAATGGCTTGAAAGTCATAACATGCCGGCGGGAAATAACATCAGTAGGTGAGACAAGCTGACACTGAATCAGCTTCGCTGACTGACAGGTGACGGTCGTTTAGAGAATGCGCGAGTTAAAACTACGCGCCTTCACTAGTCAGTTAAGGTGAGACAGTGTCATGTAACAACTTGCTGGGGCTGTCTGCTGGAGCTAGCGGCAGGTATTTAAATGGAAAACTTTGACAAGTCAGTCAGTCAGTCACCGGCTGACACTCGCTGACGATACATCGAAGAGGCCAAGAAATGCACCCAACACCAGAGCTGAAGACACCTCCGAAAGGGGGGGGGGGCACGTCAAAACGGTAGAGGAGTAGGGGCCGAAACCGGACGTGGTTCCTCCTGATGATGTCTTGAGCTAACTGGATCCTATAAAGGAGCTGTTGTGGTAGCAGACCACGAAACACGGTTGTAATTCCTGAATCTTTTGAAACAAAACAATACTAATAAATTAAGAAGTAAGATATTCTCCAAAATTTTGACATTTCGGAAAGTATATTCAGTTATTACTCCTAGTTGTTGATCTCAAATATGTAGACGTGTCAAGATTAAGATGATAGCAAGACAACTCTTAGACTTTCATTCTTACTTAATTCTGGTCTTAGACATTCATTCTTACTTAAATCTGGTCTCCCATAGACTTTTAAGATTCTGCACACGCGCATATACACACACAAGCACACATTCAAGCATACACACATACCAAAAGCATGTTTTCATGTATGCATCTATGTTCACCAAACAGAGTTTCATGTATGCACGAGTTTATAATTTGATTAGCATGATATCTTCCTATCAATTTTATTCTTTTTCTGTGTGTGCGTCTTTATGCATGTATATTATGTGTCCATATATGCACGTCTGTATATATTTATATGTATATATACATACACTTAAGTACATATATATATGCATAATACACACACACACACCCCTAATATCATCTGGGTATTAACCTTATAACGAGCATTTTAAAACTCCATTTCGGTTATCGGCTACCATTTGCCATCATATGGATATACATGCGGAACTCTGTTAGTGTATACAGAATTTATCATATATAAACTTATAAAACAAGAAAATAGAAAGAATAGATTTTAATTGCAAATCACAAGTGTTTTCGTGCAGTGGGAGTATTCACACATGTAAGTGGAAACTGAAGTTTCTGGAATCCTGACTTCGCCGATCGGTTATTTAAAAGAAAGGAGGAAAGTAGCGTGGCTATATATAAGAAAATATTTTGTAAACATCGAACTATAACTAGCCATTGAGATTTGGTTGTAGAAAAACATCTGCTCAATTTCCACATTTATCTGGTCAATTCCCATACATATAACACGAAATATATTCATCTAGTACCATGCGAATGGACGCGACATTTTCATGTCTTAAGTCTAAAACACCTGAAAGTAGGAGAGACGGCTATTCATTATATAACCATATTTGAAAGTTTGGTAATTCCACTATGTGGGATATAAACTCTTTTAATCGGGTGGTAATTGAAAATTCCTGAATTCCTTGATAAATATCAACAGAAATGTCTACAAGAATTCGTAAATTCCAATCTTTGCCCAAAATAACATCCCGTAATGGAATGTTATATTTATCTGACAGTCAAAAATCACACCATCTGGAGCATTTTAATTTTAGGAATGTGTTCTCTATAATACGGCAATAGATTCTATAATTATTAATATTCATGCATCCATATGCAAACACACACACATACATGCACATGTATGTGTGTGTAGAAAATAGTGCCACAAAGGTATCTCAATTACGTCTGGTATTTTAAAGAATATACTACTGATGAACTGAAAGGACTACTATTCAGTTTTAAGAAACTTACAGACATTCTAAAAATATTATTAGAACTCTTCCCCAAATGGCACCTCTTCGGTAAATATCTTCTGAAACAGTGGAAGGCTATACTATTGCCGTATAGAACAGGTCAATATTTACTGTTTATCAAGAAAAACACACACTTGCTCCATTTTCTTCCTTTTTTTTAAACAAGGAAGAAATTAGATATGAGACTCTTCCTATCACTAAGATCTCTGTCCTATATACCACCAATCCCTTTTGGTAACACATTATACCATATAACACTTCACCTATTTTCATTTACCTAATGTTGCCTTACTGACTTTCCCACTTTTAACCATATATTGGTTTATTTAAATCACCCCCCCCCCTAAGCTATATACGTCTTTCATTCTCGGAACTTTTAATCAATACAAAGGGTATAACGAAACCTCAAAATAATATTTTCTAAATCTAGCACAAGGCCAGCAATTTTGATGGGACGTGAAAGTCGATTACATCGACCCCAGTACTTGACTGGTATTTTGTTGACCCCGAAAAGATGAAAGGCTAAGTTGACCTCGGCGGAATTTGAACTTAGAACGTAAAGCGCCGGAAGAAATGCCGCTAAGCACTAGTTTACAACTCTTCTAGCTCGCCGCCTTAAACCCCCAAATAATATTAGTATCTAACGATTTATGTCTCGTGTTATATCTTCGAATGTATAAGGCAATACTAGAAACTGCTCTTTATTGACTCATTTGTATCATTAGTGTTGCTACACCACGAACCCTTGACAATACTTCACTCTTGCAACAAAAATCCTAAAACATTCTTATTTTTTCATATGCATTTATTTTGATATCGTCAGACCGAAATCAAAATTCAGTGGCGAATGCAGATTTCTCCGACACTTACTTTTCAACAAGTAAATTGAATCTTTTGTTCTATAGCTAGCTATATATATACATACATACGTACATTAATGATTTTCTTTAATGTTCAGTTTTAATAAAACAATTCTACATTAATCTGATGGGTTACTCTATACTTTTGTGGAGTACAAATTTATTATCCTTAAACACACACACACACACACACACACGAAACAGTCTTCTGTTAGTTTTCGTCAACCAAATCCACTGATAAAACTTTCGTCGAGCTCTGGCGCTATAGAAGACACTTGCCCAAGGTGCTACGCGGTGGGTCTGAACCTGGAACCATATAGTTTGAAAGCAAGCTTCTTACCACACAGTCATGTCTCATAGATATATATGTATATGTGAGTGGGTGGGATTCTGTATAGTTGATCATGCGTGTATATGCAGACCCATATGTGTGAATACACAAGACTGCCAGCAGCCAAATAATCACGCACAAGTATGCATACATATATTCTTATAAATAAACTCAACCTTGCACTTAAACTATTAACATTTTCTTGAAATATCTTAGAACAATCTAAGTAGTTGTAAGTAGTTCTTAAGTAGTTATATAAGTTACTTCACCCTGTAGTCGTCTCCACTTATCGTACCTCATTTCTGTCTCTACCAGTCAACTTCTGCTATTATTCAACGTTTTATTCACACAATCAGAATCCAACCAATGAATAACCGTTTAAACTCTCGTATTCACTTCGATTGTTTTCTTTAAGTATTATCAATGTATAATATAATTAATTCAAGGTATAATATAAGTGACTCTTAAATCAACCCTAATCCCAAACACATTACATTTGATAAATCTGGTTAAGCTCGTGCTAACATATTTAATGCAATAAGCATTAAAAACTCAATGTAAAATACATATGCAGTGTGAAAAACACAACCTTATTTCAGTGAGAAATATGTATTATTTTAATAATTTCAGCAATTACTGGAGACAACTCCGGGAATGATTAGATCTAATTAAACGTCTTGTTAAGGCAGTGATGATAAAATCAATAAGTAAACATTCAATAGTAGACGAGTAGTATGAAAATTTAGTTTACTAGATATTCATCATTAAATTACTATTCGCATAAAAAGAAACAACAAAAAGCAAACAATATTACTGATTTGTATCGGCAAGCTGGCAGAATCGTTAGCACGCTGGGAAAATGCTTAGAGACATTTCGTCCGTCTTTACGTTCTGAGTTCAAATTCCGCCGAGATCGACTTTACATTTTCTCCTTTCGGGTTCAATAAGTTGAGTACTGGCATCGATGTAATCGACTTACTCACTTCTCGAAATTGCTAGCCTTGTACCAAAATTTGAAACTAATATTTCAAATAAGGCGGATAACTGTCAGAAACGTGAGCACACCGGGCGAAATGCTTAGCAGTATTTCGTCTGTCTTTAGGTTCTGAGTACAAATTCTGCCGAGGTCGACTTTGCCTTTCATCCTTTCGGGTTGATAAATTAAGTACCAATTGCGTACTGGGATCGATCTAATCGACTGCCCCCCCCCATTCCCCAAAATTTCGGGCCTTGTGCATAGAGTAGAAAATAATATTACTGATTTGTACTTTTTTAATATGTTAATTATTTAATATGCTAATTTTTCACTTATACTTGTCTACTATTTTGATTTTGGCACAAGGCCATAAATTTCGGAGTAGGAGCTAAGTCGATTACATCAACTCCAATGCTCAACAAGTACTTATTTTATCGACCCTAAAAGGATGAAAGGCAAACTCGACCTCGGCAGAATTTGAACTCACTAAACATTTTGCCCGGTGTGCTAACGATTCTGCCAGTTTCCGATCTAATACTGAACATCTAATTTGTGACTCTCTCATCACAACTTAAAGTTTTGTGAAATCTTATACTTTGCTGAAAAGGTCTGATAAAACCAAAGCATGCCTACGGTTGTTCCCCAGTTCTTGTTGAAGAGAAAAAAATATCCGCTTTCATAATTACCAGATAAAGGCCATAGGAAATCATTACACTATTTTCAAATTTTAAACTAAGTACAAAAATAAATATTCATTGTTTTATTCACGTGCATCCATATTCAGAACTATTTACACAGCAACTTCATGGGCCGTGTTAAAACAAATCCCAAAGACTTCGTTTTTGCCAAATAACACAACATAATTACTGCAATATGTTTTGTTCTTACTTAGCGAACTGCTAAAGCGGCCGTGCATATTTTGTTAATACCATCTAAAGTCCAATAACGAACAGTCGTGCAGAATGATTTGCTGGTGTAAAATTTTATTTTCTGCTTTCTTTCGAACATATGTCACATTTATCATTTCTCTGTCAGGTTCCGTTCATTATCGGATATGTTCAACATTTTGAATGATCATATTGTACAGTTTGTGTTATTACTGTGAGTGGATAAATAGAAAAATATATTTTAAAGGAAATTCAATAGAGTACACGTAATCTTCCACTGTTATTATAAGAGACAAATTATTATTATCTATCATTATTGTTTGTCGTGCTAATGCGAGAAAATATAAACGCTTGTAGGCAACAAGTTTTGCTACACTAACAGCAATAGACAGTCTATCATAAGAGGTCATTTTTATAGTTGGTTGTGATAGCCACTAAGAATATAAAATAACTGGCTGAAATAGGGCCAAAAACGATAATACTATGAAATGCTACTGTAACGGTGATAACTACGATAACGATTAATTTAATGGCAATGATGATGACAGAAACTAAAACAGCAATAAAGAGTCACTAATTTCCTCTGTGATAATCCGATTATTTACTATTCCTTTATCATCCAATGTTCAATCGATACAAACCTGGTATTGATTGACCAATTTCCTTGTCCATAGCAATGTTATTTAGCTGTTCATGCTACTGGCGTTATAGATCCATAGCAGGTACTTTACTACATCAACGATTGATGGCATATACAATGGAGTTATTTCTTTCAATATATTACTATAATATCTTAGTTATGATCATCAGATGTATTTGGCTGTATGTTTATGAAGTTCGTTCTACAATTACGTGGTGTCAAGTTCAATTTCACTTTATGGCACTTGTACAAGTGTCTTCTAGCATAGCTTTGAGTTGACTAAAACCTGGCGAGTAAAACTTGGTTGACGTAAACTGTAGAAACTCGTCGGATAAACCATTCCTGCTCTTAAATCTAATCTGTCATTCGCTATAAAAGCCATACCCGGTCCTTGTGTGACTGTAACAAAGTACTCTGTTGGAAGCATTCAAGCCAGGTCTCCACTATAAAAATAAATTTCTCCCTCCTTCAAATAGTTATGAAGATCCTTAAAAAGAGAGTGAGCCGCCTTTTTATCTCTAAGTCGTCAAAAAATCGCACTGGTTATCAATTTTATTAATTTCAGTATTGCTAAATAATGAGTATTATCTGTCATATATAAAGTGAGATGACTGATCGTAATCACCTGCTTTTTCTCAGACAAAAGGGTATTTCCTCTTTGTTAAAAGAAATAATCATTTCCCGTCTGACCTCAATTCATGCCACTTAAATGAGTGTTTCTTTTTTGTTTTATTTTATGGCTCCGTTGGGATAGTACCAATGTCCGTTTTCAGGGGCTCTGAGATTGAAAAGAGCAGAAATTACTCTCTAATCGGCCTCATTAATTGCAACAAAGTGGACACTGCTACAGGCATGCACATAAATCCAGTGGTGGTTTTAAACCGGGTTACGTTTACCATTCTTAAACAGGAACAGTCTGCACGACATGCAGTTGCGTAACAAAATTTGATTCACAAGGCTTTAGTTGATATAAAACTTTGATAGAAGACACCCAAAATGCTGCATTGGTACAAATGTTGTTGAGAATGTTGACGTTGCTGTTGTTGCTTTGAATTGTGTGATTTAGAGCTCCAGGATTCTAAACCTTGTTTTTATGGTTCAAATTCTACAGTAATTTTGTGAGGTCAAGAATCATCACTACCATCATTTTGACACTTAAAATCCAAGTGTTTAATGAGGATAATGCATCACATTACTCTCTTTTGAAATGTCTAATTGAGTAGAGATATTTTTATGGTTCAGTGACGTGCCTCCAACAGAACTTCCAACACGTGTGGAGGAAAAGAAGGATAAAAACATGGCTCATGGATTATCCTGAGACCGCAGATTTGTTCCGAAAGCTTACCAAATAACCTATTTTCAGCTATCATGTTTAGGTCATATATAGGGAAAGTTTTCTTTCGTGCGTAAAAGCACTCATTTTGTTGCAGTGAATATTTTTGGTATTCCTTTTGTTGTTATGTTGTTTAGCTTACAGGTAATGATAATAATAATAATAATGGTTTCAAATTTTGGCGTAAGGGCAGCAGTTTTTGTGGAGGGGTTAAATCAATTACTTCGGCCCCAGTGCTCAACTGGTACTTATTTTATCGACACCAAAAAGACAAAGGTAAAATCAACCTTGATAGAATTTGAACTCAAAACGTAAAGATGGATGAAGTGCCGCTAAGCATTTTGCCTTGCGTACTAACGATTCCGCCAGTTCGTCGTCTAATGATAATAATAATAATAACAACAAAAGCAATAATAAAGGTGGAAATCGCAACCATGACATTCTAAAGCTGGGTATAGAAAGTTCAGTATATAAAGCTGGATATATTCCCTGAATTAAATCAATAGATGTTCCTATAGAGCAACGAAAGATGAAATGGCAACAACAATAAAAACAACAAAAACCACACTTTACTATCACAGACTTTATTAATCCATGTACGGACATCAATATCACTAAACTAAACGAAGAAAATATTTGCAGAAACCTCTACGGTTGGGAGTATTGAACCCAAAGAAATACGAAGGAAAACAAATATGAAGGAACGGAAAAAGCAACATGCCAACAAATATATAAACAAGAACCCAGGAATGTATGAACACAGAAAATAGCACTTACTATACGCTGATCATCTCTTACGTGAAGCAATTTCGATACAATAAAAGCAACAAAAAAGTAAAAGTAACGCAGCACGTATCCAAGTCATTCGGTAGTGCAGTGGAAAAAAACAAAACAAAAAAGAACGCAATAAAACGAGACTTCTGAATGACGATAATGATAGTGATGATGATGATGATGATGATGATGATGATGATTTCCTCTGACTTGGCATAAAACCAGTATTTGTTGTCAGGAGAGTGGGTAGAGCAAAACAGAATTTGAAGCAAAACGACTTTTGTTTTCGTTGTTATACCTTTCTAGACTAAAACATTTGCCTGGCACCAAGAAAGAGGTTATAGTACATTGATTTATATTGGTTTTTGCAGGTACTTACAATAAATAATGATAGAGTAAAGAATGTAGGAGAAAATAATTACTTGTTTTTAATATTATTTGTAAAGCAAAATGAAGTGGGTTGTAATGAGCACAATGTAAAATACTGGCAACTAATTTATCGATACCAGTGGCAGGAAAATGTCGACTTCGACGAGCTCAGAACTCAGAACCGAGCAGAATAAAAGAAAAGAAAAGAAAAGAACCAATGAAGAAATCTAATTTAGTCTATCTTCTACTATCTCAGCTATATTCAAAACACAGGCTAACTACACTCAGACATCATCGTCAACAATAACAACGACGACGACATCAGCATATGGAGGTGAAACATGCAATAAACAATGCTAGCATTAGTTTCATATGGCATTAAAAGCTCCTGAAACTATCAATCATATATCACTGAGGCGACCGGGCAGATTCTAGCTGCTAACAGCTTGTTTACTTGAAGTATTCTATTGTTGTTTGTGGTGGCGGTGGTAGTGGTGTTGGTTTGTTATTATAGTTACAGGCGGTTAATGTTTCAATGACTTTTTAAAACTAACAATGTAATTCAGTATCGGTCAAAGAGCTATGGGATAATAAACTACAGTATTAATTATTGAATAGCACTCATACATAGAACTGAAATTCATTTAGGTAGTGTTTAAAAACATATATTTGTTAGAGATCGGAGGATACATACAGCAAGCAGGTTGCAGTAATGGGACACCATACTACTAAATTACGACTACGCAATGTGATATTTACCTTCGAAAAAGCTAGGATATGCTAACGGCCTATCCAAGTTAATACTCAGAAATGACGAACCATTCGAGGACACAGTAACAGCAGCCCTAATTACCGAAGGGAAAATTAAATACATAACGTGGAAAATTGTACGAGAGTTACCAATAAGTCTGAGGAGATAAAGCGACACATGTCGAAGGAAAAGTTCATTAGTGAATAAAAAAAAATTCTGTGGTCAGCGAAAGAAAACAGAAAAAGGTTCGGTAAGAAAAAACGACAAGAGGTAAACATTTGCTCAACATGCGACGACGTACTGATGTATGGCGAAAGGGTAATGATACCTGAGACACTACAAAAAGAATGTTGAAAGAATACCATATTAGACATCCGGGCATCGCAAAGATGAAATCAATTATGCGCAGTTATGTGTATTGGCCGAAGATGGACAGGGAAGTTGAAAACATAGTAAAAGGCTGCGGAAGATGTGCTCTTGCAGCGAAATTGCCTTCTCATAAAGGGAACCTTGGCCAGAAGTAAAAAGTCCATGGTCAAGACTACACATCGATTTTGCGGGTCCGTTAAATGGTTATTACTACTTAGTAGTAATTGATAGTTTTACAAAATGGTCGGAAATTATTAAGTGCAAAAGACCAATCTCCGCAACGGTAATAAATGTTTTGCCCGAATTATTCGCAAGATTTGGCATCCCGGACGTGATTGTATCTGATAATGGAATGCAATTTGTGTCCTGTGAATTTAGAAAATTTTGCGAAATGTTCAACGGTAGAACATAAAACGATAACACCTTACCATCCCAGATCAAATAGACAGGCAGAAGGTTTTGTGGACATTTTAAAAAGAGCATTGATAAAAGCAAGCAAAGTTGCAGACGAAGTCGCTCTGCAGCAATTCCAGCTCAACTAATGTTCGCGAGAAAGGTGAAATTAGTTTTTGATAAACTGTTATCTGACGAGGAAAGAAAAAATATCAGGAAAGACTATCCAAAATTATTCAAAATTAGTGATAAGGTGTACATGAGGTTGTATAAAAACAGAAAACAATACTGGGAAGGAAAAATTACAAAGTACGGAATTAAAAGCAGTAAAGGTATTGAAAAAAAGAGACAGAAAGTTATTGAAGAGATTAATAGAAAATAAGCGAGATACATTGAAAGAACCCATGACACATTCCAGGTACCAACACCGTTACAGAGGGTTTTGTACAAGCGGAAGAAAAAGGAAGAACACAGTTCCTACAAATAGACGCCAAAAAGAAGAAATATTAAATGGGGGGGATGCTAAAAAGGGAGAAGGGGTGAATGAAAGAACAAAGAACAAAATACTAAAAGGGGAGATGTAGTGAAAATGGTACACTCCTTCCCACGTGACAAAGTAGTATGACAGCCACTATAAAATCAGACAGTCAGTTGTTGTAGGAGGTCAGTAGTAGTATAGTCGTGTGATTTCTTAGTTGGAGTCGGTGCCAGTTACGTGATATATACGAGTTCGAGTTACCGTGAAGGTAAACGCTTCAAAGTCATTGTCTTGCGGAGCTATCAGTGATAGCACGATAGACGAGTCAAAGATAATAAGACGCCGAATACCGCCACGACGTATTAATGGCGACAAGCACATTAGTGCCCACAACAATATACAAGTGGACGAATATCCACATTATAACATTCTTTCTTTCTTTCTTTCTTTTTTAATCACTCGCTCTTGTCACTGTTCTCTTGCACCAAATTTACACTCGTTCGTACACCGCATTGCAATAAACTTTCATTTTTTTAATGTACAGTAGAACTTCGCAGTACTATTGTATCTTTGTACGAGTAATTTGCTGTACGAGCCAAGGCTCGTGCGAATATTTGTCTTGAAGTACGAGCGGAAATCTGCGGTACGAGCGAGTTTCATACAAGCGACTGCAAGTTGGTGCTGAGCTCGTACATGCTCTCCCAACAGGTGCAGTCTCCGCTCGCTCGGTTCAAGTGTGTATCCCGTGGCGGCATCCCTGTTGTGTTTTTCCCAGTGCTTTTGTTTACCTTTCAGCAATTTTTGCTATTATTTTATAATAATTAGTTGTGCTAGCCATGGGTCCTAAGAATGTTAGTGCAAAGGGCAGTGCTGAGAAGAAAAAGCTGATTACGATAGAATTGAAGAAGGAAATCTTTGATAAACATGAGAGAGGAGTGCGTGTAGTGGTATGAAACGTCAGCACGTCGACGATCTGCACCACCCTGAAGAAAAAAGGACGAGATCAAAGCTGTTACCGCAACAAAGAGTGTCTCCAGGCTCTCTAAGCAACGCACATCTGTCCACGAAAATATGGAAAAATTGCTTCTCAACGAGAAGCAACTCGCAGGGGATACGATTACGGAGACCAGCATCTGCGAGAAAGCACGAGCGCTGTATGGGGATCTCCTGACGCCGAACTCTGGAACATCGACGGAGGAAACATCAGCAGATGCACTTAAGGCCAGTTGCAGCTGGTTTGATAATTTCAAGAAGAGGACTGGTGTTCATAGTGTCGTCAGGTATGGAGAAGCAGCGAGTTCTGACACGAAGGCAGCTAAAGATTTCGTGCGTGAACTCCTGCAGCTCGTCGCATCTGAGCGGTACATAGCATAACAGGTACATCATCATCTGTGATGAAACTGGCCGTTTTGGGGGGAAAATGCCCAGAAGAACCTACATAACTGCAGGAAAGAAAATGCCAGGTCACAAGTCTATGAAAGATGGGCTAACTCTCATCCTTTGTGCCAAAGTGAGTGGAGACTTGAAGATTAAGCTGCTTCTTGTTTACCATTCCGAAAATCCACGAGTGTTCAAGTCGCACAAAATCCTGAAGGTGAAGCTACAGGTCATATGGAGGGCAAACGCTAAAGCCTGGGTCACCGGGCAATTGTCCTCCGGGTGGGTCAACCAGCAGTGAAAAAGCACCTTCTGGAGAACAATCTTCCTCTTAAGTCCCTCCTCATCCTCGACTATGCTGCTGCTCACCCTCCTAACCACGAAGATGATATCCTGAACGAATTTCTATTTATAAAAGATATGTACCTTTCACACAATACCACCCCTACCCTTCAGCCTATGGACCAACTGGTGATTTCTAATTTTAAGAAATTGTGCATCAAACACCTATTTCGTCGGTGCTTTGAAGTCGTCGAAAATACAAATCAAACCCTTCGTGAGTTTTGAAAGGAGCACAACAGCATTATAAACTGCCTAAAAATCATTGATATGGCCTGGCAGTGTAGCGGAGGACAGTGAAGCGGAGGATGCTATCTCTACGAGTGACATAAAGGCAGTGTTGGCAAAGTGGCAGTATGTTTCTGAATTTGTAGAAAAATATAATCCTGAAATAGTAGCTACAGGTCGTGCAGCTGCTTATTTAATGACACTCCTCTGGCGCATTTTTGTAACATTTTGAAATAGCAGGAAAAGCAGACTTATCTTCATATGTTTCTAATGAATCGACCTGCGAGAGTAAAAAGTGAAGGAAGTGTGCCCCAAAAGCCTAAATTTAGCGAAGTGAGAGAGAAAACGCCAGAAATTGTTTTTCGTGAAGTCTTAATGAAAGGTGATTCTCATTTCAAACAGTAATCCTCCCCCTCTCCGCTCTATCGCCTTCCTCACGCACGAGTCTTTGAGATTATTCAATTAATAAAACCAGTTTACATATTTCTTATGCATTCTCTTTTTTATACACCTTTTCTGTTTTAAAACTCATAAAAAATTATCTTTGGGTGGTTTTTAGTTAATTACGAAATTAATGGAAAATTGATTTGTAACGAATTAAACTCGTACAGCGAGGTATCACTGTACTTAACTTATTCCTACACAGTGAATACATACATGCTCTCTCTCTCTCTCTCACTCACACACACACACACAACACACACATACAGCACGCACACACACGTATACACACACACATACGTGTGCATTTGCGTAGGTGTTAATATGGAAATATTTAGATGTCTGAGTGGATAGTGTACCACGCACTCAATCGACGGATCGATGGTTCTGTCAAAGGTGCTTCTGTCTGCCCATGTATGCGACTCTGTACCTTAGAGTACGGTAGGTAAAACCAAATAGAACACTCTAGCATTTCTGGTGTCTCGTTGGCCTACAGTGTCCAACTTATCTATTCTCGTGAAAAGTTTATCTGTGATATACTTCTCTATTATCGAGAGCTAGATAACCCTGTCGTCTATCTAAAATTAGATCTAAACGCTCTCAGGCTACTAAATGTTCTTGGTTGGAGAACCCCTAAAAGATTACCTTTCACTGTGTGTGTGTGTGTGTGTGTGTGTGTGTGTGTGGTGTGTGTGTGTGTGTGTGTGTGTGCGCGCGTGCGTATAGTATGTTAGTATTATTAACATTTTCAAAATACTACTGGATAATTTTTGTTTTGCAGCAAACTAAAGGAGCAAATTAATTGTTTAAAAAACACGGCATTTAAAGTAAATAAATACATCTTAAAACAGACTTATTACTGTAATTGAGTAAATAAATTCTTTATCTACAGCTGTAGCAGCCATGATTACTTCAATTCCAATTCTGAACTCCTATTAACACTTCAAGCCACTGAAAGAATCGTGTCATTATGTACCTTTTGTAGGAACGCGATTATAATTTAAGAAATTTAAGTAATGAAATTTAAGAAATGTATTCTACACACAAGAACACTCAAAGGGAAGTGTAATCGATTAAATTAACTCTAGTACATGACCGGTATTTAGTTTATCGTCTACAGAAAGATAAAATGTATAGGCGAGCTTACACTAATAGTGACAACATGACTCTCTTATTTATATCTAGTCATTCATTTCCATCTATCTAGTTCATACTTTTATTATGGCAATGAAAATGTTATATGAAATACTGGTTAAAAATATAATTTTCTACTATTTTTGTAGAATGCTTCCATATACTTTTCAGTTATTAATGTTCACACCTATCTGACAGCATATATTAATTATCTTCTTTGTGCAGAATTCATATCATTTCATTTAAGACTGAAAAGATTAATCTATTTAATCTTCTTCCACAACTGGTGGCTCCGAATTGATTATAAACTAGTGACTGAAATAAACAAGTATAAATCGGTAATCTCAACATGTAAAATGTGTGTTTCTACGAACATTTGGTGATGTATGTGTGTATGCTTGAGTAACCGCAGATACAGACATATGGTAAAAGAGTTTGTTTCTCCAGAGTGTTTCGGGTTCTACCACATTAAGCAACATGTTTGATCAGTTCGATCATTGTCATATGTCGAAGAAAGCCAACTGAAATTATATAGACAGTAACTACCGAAAGTGTGCCAGATATATGTATATCTGTATGTATGTATGTATGTATGTATGTATGTATGTATGTATGTATGTATGTATGTATGTATGTATGTATGTAGTATGTATGTATATATATATATATATATATATACACACATATACATATATATATACACACACATATACATATATATACATAAACATATATATATACATGTATATATATATACCTGTTAACAGGGTTGCCAAATACGGATCCCTAGTTCCAGCCTCAGCTGTGAACTTGGAACCTAACAGATAACAATTTTAGCACTTATTCGTTTAGATCACCAGTGAACTAAACCCCTCATCCATATATATATATATATATATATATATATATATATATATATATATATATATATATATATATATATATATATATATATACTAGCTGGTGTACCTGGTAATTCCGGGTGTAAAGATGTTCTATTGAAACGCCTTATTACTCTGATATAAGAAATCAATTTCGTTATAACTGCCACAAAAGATGTATTTTCCGTCACGAAAAGTACAAAAATCTGTCAGCTGGAGGAGGGAGAGATTCTATTTATATAAATATATGAATGAAGTGTTTGAAGAAAGTGCAATAATAACGTTCACACTCACTGATGGTCGCTCTCAGTAACTGCCTTTAGCTTACGGAGTTCTTGTTTTTTATAACTATCGAAAAGCAGCCAGAAGGACAGACATATTTTTGAGAACAAATGATTTCGTTGGAGGTCTGTTATCTCCATCCCAGCCCCTGGTGGCCTAGAAGAGGTTAGAAGGGTCAAGTGGCAAAGACATTATTCTGCTAAGCGAAGGCATATTGGAAATGTATAACTGCTGTCATTCATAGAAAAACTATAGTTTTGCTGCGAAAAAATCGTGTTGAAGTGTGAAGTGAAATTTGACAATCGAGGAACGAATCCACGCTATGTCTGTATGAAGCCACTACAAATACGTTGCGGGATAAAAAAAATATCTATTATCATGGAAAAAGTGTAACTGTAAAAATGCAGAATTATCGGAGTAATGGGCATTCAAAAACGTATGTATGTATAGAAATGTATGAATGAAGTCTTTAATGTTTAAGATTCAAATTAAGGAAGTGCAATAATAATGTTTAGCAGTTCAAAACTGTGAGTAGGGAAATGCAGAATTAAGTCGGCTGATCGTGAGAATCAAATATTGATCGCTTTGCTAAAAACTGCAGGTGGTATGGGTTATTTCCCTTGAGTGTTTAAAAAAGATTGTGCAGGTGCTATGGTTTATTTCTCTTGGGTGTTAAAAAATTATTTATATGAGGTAGATATAAAGGTCCCTTCCAGGAGCCGTATTATCGATTTTTTCAACAATCTAAGTATGTCACGAGAATTCCAGACATGAGTTCTACTCACGAGTCAAATTTCATCAAAATCAATAAAGCGATGTAGGCGTTAGCAAACAACGCCACAAACAAACACACACCGACTTTCTACATGTGTGTGTGTGTGTGTGTGTGTGTGGTGTGTGTAATATACACACAACATATATATATATGCATATATCCATACATGTATATATATATATATATATATATATATATATATATATATATATATATATATATAGATAGATAGATAGATAGATAGATAGATAGATAGATAGATAGATAGATAGATAGATAGATAGATAGATAGATAGATAGATAGATAGAAAAGCGATAAGAAATGGAGCAATAATAACAGTCAGAAGTAGATCATTAGTGTTTTAAAGTCATTTAATAACGATGTGAGTATGTTTACCGCTGTTTCAGTATATCAAGCTGGGGTAAATCTACATTTACCTCGTTGCAATAGATAGACATCCTCAGAACGTAAACCACGTTTTTACCTTTAAATTACCTACAACCATATACTTTATAACATACTGATATAATACTAGGAGTGCCTTTGGATACATCTGTCGCTTAGACGGTTACATTACTTCTAACTCATAACTTACACAATATATATATATATATATATATATATCATATATAATATAATATAATATAATATAATATAATATGATATAATATAATACAACCAGCGCTAGACTTACCCACTAACTACTGAGCCAAAAGTGACAAAATGTGGACGTTCTAACTGTGGAACATGCCCCCATCTTCGGGAGGGTTCAGAATTCCAATTCAAACAAGGAGAAATATTTAAGATCAAATGAAATTTCACCTGCGCCTCAGCAAATGTAATCTATGTCATGACATGCATAGGATGTGGTAAACTTTATATTGGGCAAACAGGAATTTCGCTCCGTCAAAGAATCACATCACCATTCACAAAGAGCAAATCCGTCACCCACAATACAGACAGTTAAAAGTGAGTGAACACATAGAAAGATGCGCCAGGAATCTTAATCCCAATTTCCAAATATTCCCCTTTTACCAATGCTCACAGAACACCACAATGCAACAAAGGCTGAATAAAGAGACATTTTTCATCAATAAATTTCTCCCCCAACTAAATATGAATACACAACTCAATACAGAATACCACTAACTCTTCACTTGAAACCACTAAACCCTATACACTACCTACATCACTCACATCTCTAATTCCAGAACTACTTACCTCCCTTACAAATAATCTTTTTTCTCAGGAACTATTAGACTTGATACCGTATATTAACTGGTGTCGTTCAAACGATGAATAGCCTTCGCGGCGTAAACCACTGGTTCGTTTTATTCTCTTACTTTATTATCATCTTATAATCATCTCGTAATAATGGGCTTTATGACTCGTATTACTACTTCAGTCAATCTAAATGTATATATTTGTCACTACCTGTCATAAACAGCCTTTTTCTATTTGCAATATGCATTTTCGTTGATTTTTCATATTTTACCTTTACATTTCCACGTGTATTTTATATTTTCTTTTCGTAACATATTTCTACTATATATATATATATATATATATATATATATATATATATATATATATAATATATATATATATATATATATTATATATATATATATATATATGTATATGTATATGTAATGTAAAAAGATACAAACTGGGACAAGAACGCAAAACATTTAGAAGACGATACAAAAAACACGGACGGGACATTCGAAGCCTTCAAACTTCAGTCAAGAACCGGATCATCCTCGCAATTTCGGCTGATTAATCTTGAGATTGCTCCGACCTGGCCAGTCCCAAAGGAAAATCTAAGCCAAGCGCATTAGATTCCTTGGAAGAAAGCGTCGAATGTATACAAAACAAGGACGGGAAAACGGACGATGTTTTACACGACTAAGAATACAAAAATACGTAAAAACAATAATGATAACACGAATAAGAATACGAATATATATGTATATATATATATATATATATATATATATATATTAATATATATATATATATATATATATATATATATATATATATAATATATATATAGATAGATAGATAGATAGATAGACAGATAGATAGATAGATAGATTAACAGAATGAGATAAAAATCCGAGGCTGTAAAGATTTCAGAACATTTATAAATAGAAGGTCTTACAGCTGTTTCCGGGATGTTTTATATATCCCTTCATCGGAGACGGTGTGAGAAAATGGTTAAGCAATAGTTATTCTAGATAAGATATGAAATAGAGAGTTGAAGTGAAGGAATGTAAATAGACGTGAGATATGCAGGGATATTGTATCTTCAGTTCCATTATTTAGGCAGAATGGTATACATATAAGATTCCTTTACCTTGCGATTAAGTTCCAATAGTATTTAAAATTGGTCATTCCAAGCATAGAGTTTGTAAACGGTGTTATTGAATCGAGGGTTGTTTTTGAAGTGACTTAAAAGTTGGGAAAGTGTTTGTAAGGTTACATTAAAAACAGGAAGAGAGGAAAAAGAAAGGAAAAAAGAAAAAAAAGCGAGGAGAGAGATAATGGAAAAATGAAGTGAGGGAAAGTGTACTAGTTAGTGGTCAGTCACGATAAATTGATAGAAGGAATGTGGAGGTGAGGGTGATAGAAAGAGAAAGATATGAGAGTGTAAAGAGTAAAGGAGTGTCAGGTAGAAGGAATGGGGGATGATTGTGATAGAGAGAGAGAAAGATATGCGAGTGTAAACAGAAGAAAGGGTAAATAGTAAAGGAGTGTCAAGTATGTAGTGACAGAGCCTAAGTGAGGAGCAAAGAGAGGGGGTAGGGGTAGTAACATGGTGGAATGAAGAATTTGCGAATATAGGTTAGGTTACTTAGAGGATATGTCAGTGCTTAGTAGTTGAAGAATATATATATGTGAAGATGTATACACATGCATATATATTTATATAATATATATAATATATATATATACATATATATATA